>NW_026652290.1:46297428-46404783 GCF_009828535.3 Hylobates moloch | reverse complement strand
GTAACAGTACTTTACTAAAGTGCAGGATAATTAACACATAGTGAAGTACACAAATCCTAAGCTGATACATTTCTACAAATGGATGCACCTGTAACCATCACTCGCATCCAGATAATAAAAGGAACTTGCAACGGTGTAAGTGTATTGATCTCTCTCTGCCTGTTGCACTAGTGTTATTATATATTTTACTTCCACATGCTTATTATTTTGCTTTAAATGGCCAAAAGTGTTTTTTAAAGTAAAAAACAAAAGATAATTTCTTGTATTTTCCATGTATTTACAATTCCTGGTCCTTTCTATTTCTTTTGGGTAGTCTGAGCTTCCATCTGAGATTCTCTCCCTTTGGCCTCAGAAATTCCTTTAGTACTATTTATAGTGTCGCAATGAATTCCTTAAGCTTTCATTTGTCTAAAAATGCCTTAATTTGGCCTTTATTTTTGAATGACATTTTTATTGGATATAGGCTTCTAAGCTCACAGAATTTTTTCCTTGAGATCCTTTAAAGTGGTTCTTCAATTGTCTTCTAGCTGCCTTTGTTTCTAGTGAGAAATCAGCTACAATTCTTATTGTGTTTCCCCTAAATGTAAACTGATTGTATTTTCTGGATGATTTTAAGATCTTTTCACCTTGTTTTCTAGCTTGATGATGATATCTCTACGTATAGCCTTTCTTGTATTTATGTAGTTTAGGGTTATTTTTATTCTTGAATCTGTGGGTTGACGTCTTTCATGAGTTTTGTGAAGATGTGTTCAGTCATTCTCTCTTCAAATATTTAGTCAAGCCCCATTCTCATTCTACTCTCCCTCTGGGACTCCAGTTATACATATAACATGCCATTTAATATATTGTTTGATAGATTTTGATGCTCTATTACAAGGGTCGGCAAACTTTTCTAAAGGGCAAGACTTAATATTTTAGGCTTTGCAGGCCATATGGTCTCTGTCACAACTGCTCAGCTATTCTATAAACAAGGTCTGGTATGTCTGGGATCCCATAAAACTTTATTTACAATAGCAGGCAGCAGGTCAGATTTGGTCCATGAGCCCACAGTTTGCTGACCCTTCCTCTGCTCTGTTGTTGGTTTCTTTCTGTGCTTCCACTTGGAGAACTTAGTTTGACCTACCTTTTAGTTATTGATCCTTTCTTCTGCTTGTATCCAATCTGTTGTCAACTCTATGAAGTGAATACTTCATTTTGATTCTGTATTTTTCAGATCTAGAGTTTACATTTGCTTGTTGTTAATAGACATTATTTTTTAAGTTTATTTCTTTGTTAATAGATTTTATTTTTCAGAGCTGTTTTAGGTTCACAGCAAAATCGAGCAGAAAGTACAGAGAGTTTCCCTATACCCTATGTCCCACACATACACAACCTCCCCTACTATCAACATCGCCCACCCGAGTGGTACTTTTCTTACAATTAAGTCCCATTCATATCATTATCAACCAAAGTCAAGATTTAACATTAGGCCGGGCGCGGTGGCTCACGCTTGTAATCCCAGCACTTTGGGAGGCCGAGGCGGGCGGATCACGAGGTGAGGAGATCGAGACCACGGTGAAACCCCGTCTCTACTAAAAATACAAAAAATTAGCCGGGAGTGGTGGCGGGCGCCTGTAGTCCCAGCTACTCGGAGAGGCTGAGGCAGGAGAATGGCGTGAACCCGGGAGGCGGAGCTTGCAGTGAGCCGAGATTGCGCCACTGCACTCCAGCCTGGGTGACAGAGCGAGACTCCGTCTCAAAAAAAAAAAAAAAAGATTTAACATTAAGGTTCACTCTTGGTGGTGTGCTTTCTATGGGTTTTGACAGAGGTATAATGACAAGTAGCCACCATTATAGTATCACACAGAGTAATTTCACTGCCCTAAAAATCTGGGATGCTCCATCTGTTCATCTCTCCCTCCCTCCTAACCTCTGTCAACCTGTGAACTCTTTACTGTCTCCACAGTTTTTTCTTTTCCAGAAGATTGCACAGTTGAAATCATACAGTACGTAGCCTTTTCAGACTGGCTTCTTTCATTGAATAATAGGCATTTAAGTTTCCTTCCTGTCTTTACATGTCTTAAAAGCTCATGTGCTTTCTTTTCAGTGCTAAAGAGACTTTAGCATTAAAATCTTTTAGTGCTGAATTCTTTTCTTTGTAGTGCTAAATAATATTCTTCGGTGATGGCTCACACCTGTAATCCCAAACTTTGGGATGCCGAGGCAGGTGGATTGCCTGAGGCCAGGAGTTGGAGATCAGCCTGGCCAACATAGTGAAACCTTGCCTCTACTAAAAATACAAAAATTAGCCGGGCGTGATGGGGTACATCTGTAATCCCAGCTACTCGGGAGGCTGAGACATGGGAATCACCTGAATCCGGGAGTGGAGGTTGCAGTGGGCAGACAGTGCACCACTGCACTCCAGCCTGGGCAACAGAGGAAGACTCTGTCTCAAAAAGAAGAAAAAAAAGAAAAGAAAAGAGAAAAAAATATTTGCCCAGACAAATGTCCTGGAGATTTTCCCCAATGATTTCTTGTGGTAGTTTCATAGTTAGAGGTTTTAGATTTAAGTCTCTAATCATTTTTTATTTCATTTTATATATGGCAAGAGATAGAGGTCTAAGATCTAGTTTCATTCTTCTGCATATGGATATCTAGTTTTCTCAGCACCATATATTGAAGAGACTGTCTTTTCCCCAGTGTATGTTCTTGGCACCTTTGTTCAAAATGAGTTCACTGTAGGTGTGTGGATTTGTTTCTGGGTTCTCTATTCCGTTTCATTGGTCTATGTGTCTGTTATTATGCCAGTACCATGCTGTTTTGGTTACTATAGCTCTGTAGTATAATTTGAAGTCAAGTAATATGATGCCTTGAGTTTTGTTCTCTTTGCTTAGGAAAGTTTTGGCTATACTGGGTCTTTTAAGATTCCATATAAATTTTAGGATTGTTTTTTCTATTTATGTGAAGAATGTCACTGGTATTTTGATGGGGATTGCATTGAATCTGTAGATTGCTTTGAGTATTATGGACATTTTAATGATATTGATTCTTCCAATCCATGAACCTGGAATATCATTCCATTTTTTGATGTCCTCTTCAATTTTTAATTTTTTTTTTTTTTTAGACAGAGCCTCACTCTGTAACCTAGGCCAGAGTGCAGTGGTGTGATCTAGGCTAACTGCAACCTCTGCCTCCCAGGCTCAAGCGATTCCCACCTCAGCCTCCCAAGTAGCTGGGATTCCAGGCACGCACCACCATGCCCAGCTAATTTTTGTATTTTTGGTAGAGACAGGGTTTTGTCTTGTTCCCCAGGCTGGTCTCTGAACTCCTGGGCTCAAGTGATCCACCCACCTTGGCCTCTCAAAGTGCTAGGATTACAGGCATGAGCCACCATACCCAGCCTAGAATTTTTTTGTTTATTCTTTTCAGATTTTCTACATAGACAAACATGTCATCTGCAAACAGAGAGTATATTTTTTCTTCCTTTCCAATTGGTATACCTTTTATTTCTCTTTCTTGTATTATCACATTAGCTAAGACTTTTGTACAATGTTGAAAAAGAGTGGTGAGAGGAGACATCCTTGCTTTGTTCCTGATCTTAGCAGGAAAGCTGTTTCTCACTGTTAAGTACAATGTTAGCTGTAGGTTTTTTGCAGATATTCTTTATCAAGTTGAGGAAGTTTCCCTCTAGTACTAGTTTACTGAGAGTTTTTTATCATGGGTGTTGTATTTTTTCAAATGTGGTTTCTGCTTTGTTGATATAATCATGTGATTTTTCTTCTTTAGCCTGTTGATGTGATAAATTATATATCTAAATAAGTTTTGAATATTAAACCTGCTTTGCATACCTGGGATAAATCCCTCTTGGTCTTGGTGTATAATTCTTTGTTTACATTGTTAGATTCTATTTGCTAATATTTTGTTGAGGAATTTTGCATCTGTGTTCATCAGAGATATTGGTCCCATAGTTTTATTTTCTTATAATGGCTTTGTGTGACTTGGTATTAGGGTAATGCTGGCCTCATAGGATGAGTTAGGAAGTATTCTCTCTGATTCTATTTTCTGGAAGAGACTGCAGAATACTGATATAATTTCTTCCTTGAATTTTTGGTAGAATTCACCAGTGAACCTATCTGGGCCTGGTACTTTCTGTTTTGAAAGGTTATTAATTATTGGCTTGGTTTCTTTAACACAGATAGACCTACTCAGATTGTCTTTTTTTTTTTTTTTCTTTGAGACGGGTTCTCACTCTGTCACCCAAGCTGGAGTACAGTAGCACAATCACCTCTCACTGCAGCCTTGACATCCTGTGCTCAAGCAATCCTCCCACCTCCACCTCCCAAGTAGCTGCAACAACAGGCATGCACCAACACACCCATCAAATTTTTTATGTTTCATAGAGACGGGGTCTCATTATGTTGCCCAGGCTGGTCTCAAACTCCTGGCCTCAAGAGATCCTCCCACCTCAGCCTCCCAAAGTGCTGGGATTACATGCATGAGCCACCATCCTCCAGCATAGATTGTCTATTTCTTCTTGAATGAGTTTTGACAGAATGTATATTTCAAGGAATTGTTCCATTTCACCTAGGTTATCAGATTTGTGGGCATCGAGTTTTTCATAATAGTCCATGATCCTTTCAGTGTCCATAAAAGGACATTAGTGATGTCACTCTTTCATTTTTCATATTAGTAATTTGTGTCTTCTCTCTTTTTTTCTTAGCCTGGCTGGAGGCTTATGAGTTTCACCTACCTTCAAATAAACAGATTTTGACTTTGCTGACTTTCTGTAGTGATTTCCTGTTTTCAATTCATTGATATCTGTTCTAATTTTTATTATTTACTTTCTTCCACTTACTTTGGATTTAATTTACTCTTTTTTCTACTTTCCTAAGGTGGAAGCTTAGATTACTGATCTTCGATATTCTTTTCTAATATAGAATCTAATAATCACTTTAATTCATTCAATGTTATAAATTTGTTCCTAATCACTGCTTTTGCTACATCCCACACATTTTTATTAGTTGTATTTTCATTTCCATTAGTTCAAAACGTTGCTTAATTTCTCTACGTTTCTTCTTAGGCCCAGATGTTACTTAGAAGTGTATTGTTCAATCTCCAGATATTTTGATGGCTTCCAGCTATCTTCCTTTTATTGATTTGTAGTTTAATTCTGTTGTGGTCTGATAGCAGATAGTATATGATGTATATTCTTTAAATTTATTAAGGTGTGTTTCACGGCCTAAAATGTGGTATCTTGGTGAATGTTCCATGTGAGCTTGAGAAGAATGTGTAATTATCTGTTGTTGGATGAAGTAATCTGTACAGGTTCATTATATCCAGTTGATTGATGGTGTTGTCGAGTTCGACTATGTTCTTACAGATTTTCTGCCTACTTGGTCTGCCGATTTCTGATCAATGAGTGTTGAAGTCTTCAACTTTAGTAGTGGATTCATCTGTTTCTCCTTGCAGTTCTGTCAGTTCTTCCCTCACATATTTCTATGCTCTGATGTTAGGTGCATACACACGTTCAGGATTGTGTCTTCTTGGAGAATTGACTCCTTTTTCTTAAGTAATGTCCCTCTTTATCTCTGGTAACTTTTATTGCTCTTCAAGTCTGCTCTGCCTGAATTAATATAGATATTCTGCGGGTGTTTTTGATAAATGTTAGTATGGTATATCTTTCTCCATCACTTTAATTTTAATCTAGATGCATTTTTATATTTAGAATGGGTTTCTTGTAGACTACATATAGTTGGGTCTGGTTTTTTTTATCTACTCTGACAATCTCTTTTATTTTATTTTTCTTTCCACCTTTTATAGTAGGTTCAAGGGGTACATGTGAAGGTTTATTATTACATGGGTAAATTCATGTCATGGGAGTTTGGTGTACAGGACATTTTGTCACCCAGGTAATAAGCAGATTACCCAATAGGTAGTTTTTCAATCTTCACCCTCCACCCAGCCTCCACCCTGAAGTAGCCCCCAGATGTCTGTTGTTCCCTTCTATGTGTCCATGTGTACTCAGTGTTTAGCTCCCATTGATAAGTGAGAACATGCAGTATTTGGTTTTCTGTTTCTGTGTTAATTCACTTAAGATGACGGCCTCCAGCTCTATCCATGTTGCTGCAAAGGACATTGATTACATTATTATATATGGCTCTGTGGTATTTCATAGTGCATATATAATCTATCATAGTGCATATATAGTCTATTGTTGATGGACATCTAGGTTGATTCCATGTCTTTGCTATTGTGAATAGTGCTGCGATGAACATATGCCTGCATGTGTCTTTATGGCAGAATGGTTTACATCCCTTTGGGTATACACCCAGGAATGGAATTGCTGGATTGAATGGTAGTTCTGTTTTAAGTTCTTTGATAAATCTCCAGACTACTTTCCACAGTGGCTGAACTAATTTATGTTCTGGCCAGCAGTGTATAAGCATTCTCTTTTCTCCACAACCTCTCCAGCATCTGTTATTTTTTGACTTTTTAATAATAGCCATTTTGACTGGTGTGAGATGGTATCTCATTGTGGTTTTGATTTGATTATCGATATTGAGTATTTTTCCTATGCTTGTTGCCAGTGCAGATGTCTTTTGAGAAGTGTCTGTTCATGTTCTTTGCCCATTTTTTAATGGGGTTGTTTGTTTTTTGCTTGTTGGTTTAAGTTCCGTATAGATTCAAGACATTAGATTTTTGTTAGATGCATAGGTTGTAAACATTTTCTTTCATTCTATAGTTTGTCTGTTTACTCTGTTGATAGTTTCTTTTGCTTTGCAGAATCTCTGTCTTAGTTAGTATATTTACACCATTGGCATTCAAAATTATTATTGACATAGTTAGAGTAATATCTACCATACCCATTACTGTTTTTCTATTTGTTGCCTTGTTATTTGTTCCTCTACTTTGTCTCCCACTCTTTTTCTGCCCTTTGTGGTTTTAATTGAGCATTTTATATGACCAAAAAATAAATAGTCAGCATATTTCTGCTATGGTCTGAATATGTTCCCCCAAAATTCATATGTTGAAATGTAACCACCAATAAGATAAGAAGTGAGGCCCTTAGGAGGTGATTAAGTCATGAGGGTGGAGCCCTCATGAATGGATTAGTGCTTTAATGAAATAGATGAGAGGGGGCTATTCATCTTTTCCACCACACAAGGACACAGCAGGAAGGTACCACCTTGGAAGCAGAGAGGGAGCCCTTATCAGACACCAAATCTGCTCTTCCCTTGATCTTAGACTGCCCAGCCTCCAGAACTATGAAAAATAAATTTCTATTATTTATAAATTATGCAATCTGAGGTATTTTGTTACAGCAGCCCAAGCGCACTAAGGCAACTTCTTTTTCAAAAAAAAATACTTTTCTTCTTATTTTTTTCACTTGTTTCAGTGTTTTCCCTAGATTTGCAGTATACGTCTACAACTAATGGAAGTCTATTTTCAAATACCAAATAATACTTCATGGGTTGTACCAAGTACCTTATAATAACAAAATAATCCCAATTCCTGCCTCCTGCCTCTTATGTCACTGCTGTCATTCATTTTACTTACACATAAGCATACTTAAGTATATGTTTCTGTGTGTATATATATACATATATGATTAAATAATTGAATATATTGTTGCTATTATTATTTTGAACAAACGTTACCTGTTAGATCAATTCAGAATAAAAAAAAAACACTTTCTATTTTATCTTCCCTCATTCCTTCTTCAGTGCTCTCTTTCTTTATATAGATCCAAGTTTCTGACTTACATGTTTTTCTTTCTCTTTGAAGGACTTCTTTCAATATTTCTTACAAGGCACGTGTACTGACAATAAATTTCCTCAATTTTTGTTTGTCTGAGAAAGTCTGTATTTCTTCTTCACAGAGAGTTGTGGATGGAGCCCCTGCATCACAGGGTGAGAGGCCAGACCAGAGCAAGGCAGAGGATGCCGTGTTCCTTCTCGCCAACACGTGCTCTTCTCAAGCTGCCAACTGGGTGGCTGCACAACCAGAGTTCCAAATACAAGCATGTTTTCTGGGAGTGGCCACAAGGCAGACAACCTCCCACCTCCGGCAGCTGCCCAGGCCCTAAGCCCTGGAGTCCTGGCTCGGGCTATTACTGACCATCCCTGCGATCCTGGGCAAGAGGTCTAACTGCAGGGGAGGAGGTGCTGAACTAACACACTTGTGCGTAACTCAGGTGGCCCCGGTGGGCCTGCATCTCCAGGCCTTTCCAGGCAAAAGGTAAGAGTGTCGGCTTGTGCGGCTCCTGTGACCCACACCAGGTCTTACCTTGGTGCCTTGCCATGAGCAGGCGGTCCTGCGAGTGCCACACTTCTTCCAAGGCCTGAGGTTTGGACAGCCTGGGTGCTCACTCTTTGCTGATCACTTCACAAATCTATCAGATCCATCCCGCCTTGGTAATAGCTCTTCTCTCGAGGATGTCCTTCCAGCCTGCAAAATGCAAAGGCTCCAAGCCTGTGTCCTGGCCAGGCCGGGGTCCAGTCTTGGACTCATACTTACCGCAGCCCACGGCTAGTCTGCAAGGGGACAAAATGGAGAGAGGGCCAAGACACCTGCCTGTCCCCCAGGACCTCTTTGCTTGGCCAGCTGAGGTCATCAGGTCATCGGCTGGAAGGCCAGCTCTCCTCTCCACCTCCCATTCTGGCAGCACTTCACAGTTTACAAAGGAAGCTTCTCTACTCCCAGGAGTGTAACTGACCTCATAACTTCCTTAGAGAGGAGGGAAGCTGCTTGCCCAAGACCACACCACTTATAAGGAACAGGCAGGGACAGGGACTCACGTCTCCTGTCTCTCGGAGCACAGTGTAGCTTACACAGTTGCCCTCCCTCCCACTCCACTCATGGGCAGTTCTCAGGCTGCCTTAGGTGGCCAGGAAGCCCACCTGCCTCTTCCCCTAGTCCTGGCAGGGCCACCACATCCTGGGGTCAACACCCGGTGAATTTGGCAGGCACTGTGCAGTATCACTTTAATTAGGAGGCTGATGAGATGGAGGCTGCCATAGCTTTAGCAGTGGCCCTTTCCTTAGTCCTGCAGACCCTCCCTACTCCAGCTCAGCCCAAGGCAGAGTCTGGTCGGTCAGCCACTGGCCTCCAGCCTGGCAGTGTCAGGAGGAGGAGAAGTCAGGCCTGGCGCTGGGGCTGGCCAGCCAGGGGCCAAGGACCACAGAGCTGCTCACGTCCGCACATATCTAAGCATCCACATCCCGTGACCTGCTTCCAAGGGCCAAGGCCCCCACCCCTCCACTGGGGACAGCCGCCTTCTGTGCTCAGCCAGAGGTGGCCCAAAAATTCTGGCTGGCTTAGCCTCGTGCCCCGACCTCAGCAGAGAGGCATGCAGAAGGCCACGTCTGCCAGGCCCTCCCAGGCCCTGCCCTGCCCCAGGAGTGCACAGGCAGAGGCCATGAACGTTCAAATCCTGACCCCTGGACACTGCTGCCCCATCTGGGCTCCTGCCACCCCCAATCCCTGCAAGACCCTAGGGAGAGAGGCTCACCCTCCCTCTCCAGCCTCAGAGCCATTCCGCACTTCCTGCCTCTTCCTTCCTTAGTGCCTGAGTTAGGCGCATGCCTGTCACCACCCACACTGACCTGCAGGCCCCATGAGGGGCCACTCACATGATTTATGTTCATTTTCTCTTCATCTCCATTCCCATGGATGTCCTTGAATACACATGCATCCTCAAAACTGTCTAGTAGCCAAAACTGGGGATAATGGATGAGCATCAGCTCTAACCCAGCAGTCACAAAGGCCTCCAGAAGGGCATCGCTCTCAGGAGCCATGGGATTTGGGGCTCATGGCCATCATATCTAGATTCCAGGACAGGAAGCTGCCCTGATACCCAGGGATGCTGCAGCAGGTGCAGGCGCTGTTGGGATATTGCTCAGCTCACCAAGTCCCAGCTATGGGGTAAGGGAGAAATGCCCGCCGCCCCTGGGTTGTCTGCACTCTTTCTGAGTCCAGCTCTGGCTTGAACGCATGAATCACACATCACATCCCTGACCAGGTACCCCGTAGCCACCCTCAAGCAGCCATCTCTCCTGAGAGTGCAGGACGCCCCCTGGGTTCCACCCCATCATCCTGCCCTTGCTTCTTGCTTGTGAGAGTTCTCACCGTGTGTGTGTGTGTGCCTTTGTCCCGTGCTGTGGGTTTTGTAGACCACCCTGGATGCCCTCCGGCTGGGTTTGATAGATCCTCTCAGCAAGCCTCGTGCTTTGCACTGTCCCGGTGGTGCCCTTTCCACCAGCCTGAATACGCCAGGGGGCGTCTACCATGTCTGAACAAATAAATGAACAAATGAACAGACCACGGTGTAAGCCTAAGAAGTGGTGGGGGCAGCCTCTGGCCAACAGGCCCCTCCCGGCGATCTTGGAGAGTGGGCACCTCCTCCAGGCCCAGGGCATCCCTCCCTGGCAGCCGGGGCCACCTGCACTGCTTTGGCTAATCTGGCAAACCCTAAGGGAGGCCCAGAGGTGGAGCAGCAACCAGAGCAGCCTGCCCTGAGGACCCCCCTCTGGTTTGCCACTGCCTACAACCAGCCAGGGGCTGCTGGGCTGGAGGAGGCAAGGAGGAGGGCGAGCCCAGAGGTGCAGTCAGCAGGGGCTTCATGGAGAACAAGAGACTGAGGTGGGCCTTGGGGTGTAGGTGGGGTTTAGACGATGGACATGTGGAGTGGAGGAGAAAGGGGAGAAGCTTCTAGTCACAGGCAATTGTGTGTGCACAGGCCCAGCACAGGGGAAGCTCAAGCCACCAGGGTGGCCCTGAGTCTATTTTTGGAGGGTCTAGATGTGGGATGAGGAGGTGCAGGTGCTGAGTCTGCAAAGGCAGGAAGACCCCTGGGGGACAGTGCCAGGTGCCCAGCTAGGCTGGGCAACCCAGACTCTTCTTTTGGTATGAGGCCAAGTTTCACCCCTGAGCAGCCAGGAAGAGAGTGGAGCCAGGCACTTTCTCAGGACAGGAAGCATTGCTGACCGCCAGCAATGCAGGCCTGGGCTGCAGACGGAGGGTTGGGACTGAGGAGCGGGGGTGGGGATGGTGATAGCAGAGGCCCCAGAAGAGGGTCTGACTGCCCATGGAGAGAATCAAATGGATGCGGGAAAGCAACCAAAGAGAGACCCTGGGAACCCGCCATGCAAGGGGCAGAAGGTGGGAGAGATGGAGATGTGGTCAGGAGGCCAAAGAAACAGGCAGGGATGCCCAGTGAAGAGGGATTCCTGGAAGCAGAAGGGGAAGTGTCTCTGTGGGGCTGCTGAGAGGCCCTGGGGTTTGGAGATCGGACGTCACTGTGGGCAGCAGGGGTGGCTGATGACGCAGACAGGACACATGCAGCCACACACCTCTCTCTGTGAGGATGGACGGGGCAGAGGAAAGGGAATGGCTCTGTTTGCCTGCCTGGATCAAAGAGGCCAGGTCTGCTTGAGATGAGGAGCAAGGCATCAGAAAGGCAGAGAGGCCGGAGGGACCAAGGACAGTTCACGGGGAAGCCCAAGGGCCAGGGCCAAGGGATGGAGGGATGGGACGTCCAGGTGCGGGGCTGCTGGGTAGCTGGGCCCTCCCCACTTTCTCCTTACCCAGCTCCACCTCTGGGGATCCAGGCCTTCAACAGCTACAGGGGAGTACCTGGATGCCACCCATCAGGCTTTATGTCCCTGCAAGTAGATGGGGGGCACAGGCAGAAGTCACCTGGGGGAAGGTGCAAGATCAGGCCTGGGACAGGCTGCAGGGCTCCAGGCCTGAGCTCCAGAGCCGCTGCCCCAGGACGTGCAGAACCCAGTGCGAGCTCAGATCCTGTGGTCAGTCTGTTCATTCATTTATTTGCTGACTCATTCACTCTTCATTTCCCAGCTCAGCCCGCCCCATGCACTGGGCTCTATGCTGGGATGGGGCCCTTGAGGAGCCACAGTCTGGTGGACACACAGGCCTGTAACCAAATCCTGGCCACAGAGGGTGATGATGCTGCAGGAACTCACGGTGGCTCAGAGTGGAGCAGACAGACCATCCACCAGCAGACGACAAGGGGCTGGAATCTCCTTGGTGAGCTATGCTCTTGCAATGCCCAAAAACGAAATTTAGAAAACAATTTTATTTACAAACAGCATCAGATAATAAAATATTTAGGAATAAATGTCACAAGAAAAGTGAGAAACTTAAACCCTGACAACTACAAAACACTGTTGAAAGAAATTCAAGAAGATCTAAATAAATGAAAAGATACCCTGTGTTAATCAATTAGGACACTTAATATTATGAAGATGAAAATACTCCCCAAATTGATCTACAAATTTACTGTAATCCCTATCAAAATTCATCCAGCTTCTTCCAAAAAAATGACAAGGTGATCACAAAATTCATATAGAAATCTAAGGAACCCAGAGTAGACAAAACAATATTGAAGAAAATCAAAGTTGGAGGATTTCCAATTTTAAAATTTACTATTGCTAACCCACATTGATTAAGACTGTGGCACTGACATAAGGATACACATTCCAATCAATGGAACAGAATTGAGAATCCAGGAATCAACTCTTGTATTTATGGTCAAATTGATTTTCAGCAAAGGTGCCAAGACAGTTCAATGAAGGGAAGACTAGTCTTTTCAAGAAATGGTATGGGGCCACTGGATAGCCACATGCAAAAGAATGAATTTAGTTCCCTGCCTCACACCATATATAAAACTCAAAATGAATCACAGATTTAAATGTAAGAGCTAAAACTATAAAACTCTTACAAGAAAGCATAAATGTAAATCTTCATGATATTGGATTAGACAATGGTGTCTTAACTATGACATTAAAAGCACAAACAACCAAAAAATTAGATGAATTGGACTTCAAAATTAAAACTTTTGTGCTTCAAAGAAAGTGAAATGACAACCCACTGTATGCGAGAAAATATTTGCAAATCATATATCTGATAAGGGACAGATATATAAGATCTGGGACTTATCAGATAAGGGACAGATCTGATAAGGGACTAGAATATATGAAGAACTCTTACAACTCAATAATAAAAAGACAAACGGTCCAATTTAAAAATGGACAAAGTATCTGAAAAGACATTTCTCCAAAGAAGATATACAAATGGCCAGTAAGCACATAAAAAGAAGTTAGACATAATTAGTCATCAGGGAAATGCAAATCAAAACCACAATGAGGTACAACTTCACATCCACTAGAATAGCTATAATAAAAAAGACAGACAAGCCAGGCACTATGGTGTGTGCCTGTAATCCAAGCTACTTGGGAGGCCAAGGCGAGAGGATCACTTGAGCCCAGGAGTTCAAGTCCAGCCTGGGCAACATAGTGAGACCTCATCTCTAATAATAAAAAATAAAAGACAATAGCAAGTGTTGATGAAGATGTGGAGAAATTAGAACCCTCACATGCCACTAGTGGAAATATAAAATGGCATAGCCACTTTGAAAAACACTCTGGCAGCTCCTCAGAATGTTAAACATAGAGTTCTCACTGGAGCCAGCACTTCTGTTTCTAGGTCCATACTCAAAAGAAATGAAAACACATGTCCCTGCTGAAACTGGTATACAGATGTTTATAGCAGCAGCATCCATAAGAGCCCCAAAGCAGAAACAACCCAAATGTCCATCAGCTGATGAATGGACAAATAAAATAAATGTCTGGCCATACCACGGAATATCATTCGGCAATAAAACGGAATGAAGTACTGATGCGCACTCTGGCCTGACAGGCCCGGAAAACATTCTGCTCAGTGAAAGGAGTCAGCCACAAAAGCCCGCGTATGGTCTCATTCCATTTTTAAGGAACGTCCAGAGTAAATCGCTCTGCAGAGGCAGTATGAAGATTCATGGCTGTCCAAGGCTGGGATGGGGGTGCAGTGGAGGTGGGGGGAGGTGGTGACTAAAGAGTATGGGGTTTGCTTGTTTAAGTGGTGGAAATGGGTTCATATTGATTGTGGTGATGATTGCACACTCCACGGATATACTAAAAGCCATTGAAGTATGTACTTTAAATGGATGATTACCTGGTAAGTGGATTACATCTGAATAAAGATGTTTATTTAAAAATCCTCTTTGGAGAGGCATTTGCAGCTCTGCCCTCTTTTCCAGGGAGCAAAGCTTCAAGGAGAGGAAGGATGACCAGCCCTGGGGCCAGAGCCCAGCAGTACCAAAGACCCGCTGGGTTACCTTAGCCAGGTCTCCGCCCCTCTCTGACCTCAGTCTCATCTCTGATCATTTCTGAGGGCCTTTGGGCTCTTTGAGCTGGCAGCCCCAGTTCTGGAAATCTAGACTGAGAAGGCATCCTCATGAAGGACAAAGCTCTATGCTCAAAAAACATTCAGCGCAGTTTTTTCTGTAATGGTGAAAAACCAAAAGCCACCTGAGTTTCCGATAACAAGAGAAGAGTTACATAAATGAGGAGCTGCAGCTGTGCCATTCTAAGGAGGGCCTGCAGACACTGGTGAGGCGGGAAGTGCTGCTGCTGGGAGGTTTGCTGAAGGCAGGACACGAAACCCAGTGGCCAGGACAGCCTGGAGCTGGCAGGACGGTGGCAGTGGGACTGTGAGCATGTCATCCTCTTCTACTCAGAAGCCCATCACTGGCGCCTTCACGGTGTCTGTGTGCCTGTAGGCTGGAAGTGGATCCCTAATGTGTGATCCGTGTGTACAGGCTGCCTGTAGGCTGCAGCAGCCCGAGGGGCAGGCAGACTTGGAGCAAGGAAGCCATTCCTCAGCTGGCCTCTGAGATGGCCCGATGGGCAGAGCTACCTTGGGGCAGCTGCCATGGACCCCAGTGAGCTCCAGTGGGGAGTTCTGCCAGTACACCCCGTAGAGTGTCCTCACCCAGCTGGAATGGGGCTGACATGGGTTAGAACGCCCCAGGAGGAACGGGGGCTCCCTCTGGAGGGAGTCACTGCCCCATCCCAAAGTGCAAACGTCTCCTAGACAAAGACCATTGTTTGTGATGGTTCTCCATCCTTGTCCCTCCACAACGGCACCTCTACACCGGCACTACCTGTGATCGAGAGCATGTTCGAGGGAGTGAGGAAGAAACGTGAGGGAAATGCGGCCTCGTGGTCCAGCTGGGGCTCCTATTCCCAGACTTACCCGGGCACTGGCAGTGGCCTCGAGCGGCAGGCTGGGTCCTCTTCCCTGGCCATGCCAGGCTTGGCCCCATGCCCAGCTCCCCTCCTGTCCTTTCACAGGCCCAGGTCACAGCTGAGTCGGAACCATGGGCCCTGGGGTACAAGCTTTCCGCACCTGGGCCAGGTGCCACCTCCCTTCCTTCCTCCACCCCCGCCTCCTCTGGGTGGCTCCCTACAAGCCCTCAGGTGTCTCGCTCCCACCCCATGCTGCACAGGGACAAAGGAGGGAGCCCATACACTCCTGACCCCCTGCACCTGGGAGAAAGGAAAGAGGGAGGGTGGAGGGTGAGCAGGAGGGAGAGCCGAGCAAGGCTGCTGTCCGCACCGCCCCCAGGCTGGCTTGTGTCCAGCACTGGCCATGAGAGTCCCTTGCTCTCTGGAGGCCTCTGTTCTCATTCGGCTGTCCTCAGCTGCATCTGGTCAGCAGCTAGCAGGGGCTGCAGCGTGGCAGATGGAGAACCGCGAGGGGCCCTGGTGTGGATTCCAGGCCTCACCTGAGTCCTGCTTGGTGCCATTTGCCTTGACAACTGCTGACATTGAGTCGCCGAGATGGAAAAACAGGCAGAAAAGGGAACTGTGGCAGAAGGGGCTCCTGAGAGAGGGGCTGTGGCAGGGCAGGGGCTGGAGTGTGCTCTGGGCCGGGGAACCTGCTCCTGAGAGTCTGGGAGACTTTTCCATTTTCCAATGCGGTTTCACGTTCAGGGACTCAGTCTGCCTCACAGCCACCAGCACCGGCCTGAGACAGGCAGGCCCAGCCTCGCTAACAAATGAAAGAGCCACTTATGGGCCCTGTTTTGTGCCGGGCTTTGCACTGGCTGCCGGTGGGACCCAGTCCAGGGAGAGACAGACAGATAGACAGATAACTGAGAATGGTGCCGCAAGGGAAGTGCTCCAGCTGGTTTGTCCCCAGGCTGCAAGTCCCAGGCCCAGGAGGAGCGTGGAAGCTGGGGGCTCAGAAAGGCCTCCTAGAGCAGTGAGCCTAGAAGGAGGCCCAGAATGGAGCCAGCTGGGAAGAAAAGGCCAGGATAGGGAAGAGACATGCAAAGGCCTAGAAATTGCAAAATAGCTTTAAGTACTGAGGGCTTACTAAGGGCGAGGTGCCTGATGGTCCATCTTTCCCATCATTCTTCAACATAGACATTATTATCTCATTTCACAGACATGTTACACCACTTGCTCACAGTTACTCCTAAGATTTTTGTGAGTCAGAGTAAGCGAACTGCTAGAGAAAAGAATCCCAGATCTCTGCAGCTGAGCACAAGTTGATTTCTTGCTCATGTCACAGTCTAGGGTGAATCCAAGTGGTGATTCAGGGACCCAGGTTCTATTTATTCTCTAGTGCTACCATCTTTAGCTTGTGGCCTGCAGGCTTGCAACAAAAGGGAAACTGGGTAAAGGACCCTGCTTGGGAGACTTTCATGGGCCAAGTGGATGTGGCGTGTGTCTCTCTTCCACCCCCTTTCCATTGGCCCAACTCATGCCTAGATCAAGGGGGCTGGGAAATGTGGTCTCAGGGTGGTCAGGAAGAGGGGGACACCAGGAAGAGGGGGACACCAAGGATGTCAGGGGACTCTGGATGTTACATCCCTGAGCAGCTGATCCTGGGCCTGTGTCCTTGGCCAGAGGCTACTGCCCTTCATGCACCAGGGAGGAACTGGGCACCCTGGGGAATGGCAAGTAACTGGGGTGGCGCCTGGAATTTGTCCTGTGGGCAGCCAGGAGCCACCAACAGGCTTTCAGGAGGGAAGTGCCCTGGGCAAGCCTGGGTTGCAGAGAGATAAGACCTCCAAGGAGAGAGCATCAGGGAGGCAAGGGCAAGGGGACCAGGCCTGCAGGTCATGTGAGCAGCCCAGAGCCCTTGGGGACCCCAGGCTGAGTCTCTGGACCCCTGCTCCAGCATTCATCCTCCTCCTTCCCAGCCCGTCATGAAATCCTGGCCGCCCAAGCCTCAGCCATGCCTTCCTGACAGGGGCAATAGGCAGGACACCCAGCTCAGCTCTGCCCCAGAATGCAGCTGAGGGGAAGGCCGCCCTGACTACGAGAGGCAGCAGGAGGGCGGACGTGAGGCTGTAATTCTATTGCCAGCGTCTGGGAGCCAGCAGGGGCAGAGGCACGGATAACCACATTTGGTTCATTGCAGGCGCCGGGGACATCACTCAGGCCCGGTAAGGAGCCAGTCACCCAGACTGCATGTGCCCTGCAGGGAAACCGTCTCCCAGCAGCCTCATTAGGGTAGGGGCTTGAACAGGAGACCGAGGGCAGACCTCAGCAGGACCATTTGAGAGGCTGGGAGGCTGGCAGCTTCTGAGAATCACTGCCAGGAGCTGGTCCCTGGCTCTAAACCCCCTCTCCTGGAGCCATGGGTCGGGCGCACAGGGCAGTGTGAAAGGAGCCAGGTGGTGGGGGTGGTGCCCTCCCCAGGGGGAAGCTTGGTGAGGCAGGCAGGGAATCGGGCCCTGGATCTTGGCTTCCTTAGCTGGAGCGGAGAGGTGTTTCCTGATGTGTGGGAACACCTGGTGTGCAGGTACACGCTGGCTCCTGTAAACCTCCTCACACCCATTCCCACTCAATGCTGCGTGGTAACAACGCCTCTCCCTCCTCTGTCCCCTCCAGGCCCTTCCAGGCTTTGCAAAAGGAGATGGGTGTGGCCCCTGTGGGATTTCCCCAGTGCCCAACCCTGGTGGCAGCTGCTGGCTCCTCCCTGTCCTCGTCCTTCCTCCCATCGCAGGCCTCCGGCAACAACCACCCCACCCCCCAGTGCTGGCCCCCAGGACATGCTCGTTTTCAAGCTTGGCTTGCACTACCCCGCCTCGTCTCATGAACCTTGTGAGCCCTGTGCTCTCCCCAGTCCACAGAGGATGGCCGACTCCCCAGAGAGGGGAGGGAGCTTGCCTGAGGTCACACAGCAACAGCAGGTAGAGTCAGTCCATGAACTCACAGGGGTGTACCACAGGAATTGCCACCACTTCCCTCCTGCCCTGGCCCTCCTCTCTATCTTCAGACCTCCACCCTTCCCTCCCACTGCAGGGTCCCTGGAGCTGAGGACATTATAACCATGCCCCACATACACACTCTTCCTTCCTGGTGCCCCAGGAGTGGTGGGAAACCGATGCCTGCCTTTACTGACAGAAAAACCAGAAACGATCCCCAAAGGGCAAGAGGGAAGCTGGCAGCTGGGAGGCTCACCTGCAGGTCAGCCCTGGAGGCCCACTGCAGCCGCCTGGGGAAGGTGTCAGCTGGGACAGGTTTAGAAGACAGGAGAGGAGGGAAAGGCTAAGGAGGCTCATGGTATTTAGGATCCTAATTAAGGATCTTTACTCAGTCATGTAATCCAATGAAGTATCAGCTTCAAGCCGGTGCCTAGGTGAAAATTATTGATATTCTAATTCCTTCACAAACAGCTTCTGCAGGTGCCCAAAGCTGTTGCTTCATCTCCTCCATATTTGGGCCTTGCCCCACCTCTCTCACTGACAGGGTGCCATCCTGTGGGCAGAGGTCTGGGGCAGCCCCCTGGCAGGAATAACTCCTGTAGCACTGGCCTTTCTAGGGGCAGCGCAGGAGAGGAGAGGGACCCTTTGGAGTCAGAGGCCTGGGTCTGCATGTCCAGCCTCTCATTTATAGGCTGTGTGCCCCTGGGCAAGTGGCTTCCCTTTTCAAGGATTCAGTTTCCTCTTGTGTAAATGGGCTAGTGTAGCCAAACTTGCAGGGTGGTTCTGAGGATCCCATGCTGGGCAGCTCACACCACACCCGGCACTCAGCAACTGGGAGCTCCCACCATGACTTCCCAGAGTCCCAGCCACCTTGGGGCATTTCTTCTGTCCGCTGTGCCATAGCCTTTAAGTCAGCTTCTGGAAAACTGAACTCCTTGTCTTGGTCTTCACTCCAGATCCTCCACTTAACTTCCACATTTCTGACCTGAGAATGACATTCCCCTATGCTGAGGCTAAAAGCTATGAAATAATCTTTAACTTTGTCTCTTGGCTTAAGTGGCCACCATGCTTTGATTAAGTCCCTCACTCAAATTTGCTTTCACCCCTTCACCCTTCACTCCATATTTAGACCAGGGTCAGGACCAGAGGCTGTCCATGGCAGGGGCCCATTCTGTATGAGCTACAAGGTGTGGGCTAGGGGTGGGGATACAGAGTGGGAACCCTGCCCTTCGGGAGCTTCCAATCAAATGCAGGAGGACAACTTGCCCAGTCTTCACCACGACAGAGGCAAGGGGCCAACAGCACTGCTGACCATGAAAGAATGGAAAGGCCACAGGGAGGAGGGGGCCTTTGGATGGTACCATGCAGAAGGAGGGAAAAGGCGTTCCAGGCTCGAGAACACTGACTGTTGATTTGATGATATTTAAGTGCCTGTTACGTGCAGGAAGAGGCTTACACCCAGTAACTAGGACAGAAGACCCTGTTCTCAGAGGGTATATGAATTCAAACACGATTAGAATTATGGGGAAAATAAAACAAGGTCATGTGGCAGAGAGTGACAATGGGAGGCCTCTCTAAGGAGACATTTCCAGAAGATCTCAGTGATAGAAAGGAGCCACATGAGACTGAAGGGAGGAACATTCCAGGCAAAGGGAAGAGCAAGTGCAAAAAAGACACGCCTGGCTTCTTCAGGAGAAAAAAATACAGTTTACAATACAAATGATGTGGTATTGGCATATAGACACATAGACTAGTGGAGTAGAATTGAGAGGCCAGAAATAAACCCAAAATGTCTGTAGTCCATTGATTTTCAACAAGAGCGGCCTGAACATTCAATGAGAAAAGAATAGTCTTTTTGATAAATGGTACTGGGAAAACTGGATATCCACATGCTAAATAATGAAAATGAACCCTAACTTCACACCATCTATAAGAATTAACTCAAAATGGATCAGAGATCTTACATTTAGTAAGTGCTTAAACAATAAAACCCTTGGAAGAAAATATAGGGGCAAATATTCATGACCTTGGATTTGGTGATGAATTCTCAGCTATGACACCAAAAGTGTAAGCAACAAAAGAAAAAATAGGTCATTAGAATTCATCAAAACTAAAAACTTGTTCCTCAAAGAATACCATCAAGAAAGTCAAAAGACAACCTACAGAATGGGAGAAAGTATTTGAAAATCAAATACTTACACACCTGATAAGGATCTAGTATCCAGAATACATAAAGAACTCTTTCAACTCAATAACAAAAAGACAAAGAACCCAGCTGAAAAACTGGGCAAAGGATCTGAATAGGCATTCCTCCAAAGACAATATAGGAATGGCCAAACAGCACATGAAAAGATGCTTAACATCAGTTTGTTAGGGAAATGCAAATTAAAATCACAATGAGATACTACTTCCCACTCGCTAGAATGATCAGGATTTTTAAAAGCAAACAATAAAAAGTGATATTACAGAGATGGAGAAATTGGAACCCTCACACATTGCTGTTAGGAATGTAAAATGGTACAGCCACTTTGGAAAACACCGGCAGTTTCTCAAAAAGCTCAACATAGAATTATCGTAGGGGGCCAGGCGCGGAGGCTCACGCCTGTAATCCCAACACTTTGGGAGGCCAAGGCGGGTGGATCACCTGAGGTCAGGAGTTCAAGACCAGCCTGGCCAACATGGTGAAACCCCATCTCTATTAAAAATATAAAAATTAGCCGGGTGTGGTGGCAGTTTCCTGTAATCCCAGCCAATCAGGAGGCTGAGACAGGAGAGTCACTTGAATCCAGGGGGCGGAGGTTGCAGTGATCTGAGATTGCACCACTGCACTCCAGCCTGGGCAACAGAGTAAAACTCTGTCTCAAAAAGAAAAAAAAAAAAAAGAATTATGGTAGGACCCAGCATTTCCGCTTCTAGGTACACACCCAAGAGAATTAAAAACAAGGACACTAATGTTCATAACAGCCCTAGTCACTATAGTTGGATGCAAGCCAAATGTCCCTCGGCTGCTGAACAGATAAACAAAATGTGCTCTATCCACATTTCATCACAGAAAAGGAATGAAGTACTGATACCTGCTGCCACGTGGATGAACCTGGAGAAAATATGCTAAGTGAAAAAAGCCAGAACAAAAGGCCACAAATCATGCCATTTCATACATATGAAATATGCAGACTAGGCAGATCCATAGAGACAGAAAATAGATTAACGGTTGCCAGGAGCTGTTGCAAGGCAGAAATGAGACGTAATGCTTAATGGGAATGAGGTTCTCTTTTACGGTGATGAAAATATTCTGGACTGAGATACGGGTGATGGTTGTACAACATTGTGGATGTACTAAATGCCATTGAATTGTACATTTTTAATGGTTAATTTCACGTATTGGTAATTTTACCTCAATTTAAAAATACATTTTCTACTTCAGGAGGCCAAGGGGGGGCAGATTGCTTGAGCCCAGAGTTCAAGACCAGCCTGGGAGACACGGTGAAACCCCATCTCTACAAAAAATACAAAAATTAGCCAGGCATTGTGATGCACACCCATAGTCCCAGCTACTTGGGAGGCTGAAGTGGGAGGATCCCTTGAGCTCGGGAGGCAGAGGCTGCAGTGAGCCATGATCACACCACTGCCCCCCAGCCTGGGCAAGAGAGTGAGACCCTGTCTCAAAAAAAAAAAAATTCTGACAAACTACTAATTTTCAGAATGCATAAAGAATTTCTATAAGCCAGTAAGAAAAATACCAAATAAAATAATTTTTTAATGGGTTAAAGGCTTGAACAGGCACTTCATCAAAGAGGATATACAAATAGCCAATAAGCACATGAAAATATGCTCAACATAACTAGCCACCAGGAAAATGCAAATTAAAACCCATTAGGATAGGATGGCAATTATTAAAAAAAAAAAAAAACAGAAAAGAAAATAACAAGTATTGGTGAGGATGTGGAGAAATTGAAACCCTTTTGCTCTGTTGGTGGAAATGTGAAATGCTACAGCCACTGGGAAAAACAGTATTGCAGTTCCTTTTTTTTTTTTTTTTTGAGACAGCGTCTCATTCTGTTGCCCAGGCTGGAGTGCAGTGGCATGATCTCGGCTCACTGCAACCTCTGTCTCCTGGGTTCAAGCGATTCTCCTGCATCAGCCTCCCAAGTAGCTGGGGTTACAGGCACCCGCCCCTACGCCCGGCTAATTTTTGTATTTTTAGCAGAGACGGGGTTTAACCATGTTGGCCAGGCTGGTCTCGAACTCCTGACCTCAGGTGATCCACCTGCCTCAGCCTCCCAAAGTGCTGGGATTACAGGCGTGAGCCACTGCACCCAGCTGAAAGCAAGATCTTGAAGAGATATTTGTACACCCATGTTCATAGAAGCAGGATTCATAAGACCCAAAAGGTAGAAGCAACTCAAGTGTCCATGTACAGATGAACAGGTGAACCAAATGTGGTTTGTACATACAATGGAAGATGATTCGGCCTTAAAAAGGAAGAAAATTCGGACATAGGCTAGAACATGGATGAAACTCGAAGACATTATGCTAAGTGAAAGAAGCCAGTCATTAAAAGACAAATACTGCATGATTCCACTTACATAAGGTACCTACAGTAGTCACAATCATAGAGACGGGGAGTAGAATGGTGGCTGCCAGGGGCTTGGGGGAGGGGAAGTGGGGAGATGCAGTTTTATATGATGAAAAGATTTCTAGGGAAGGATGGGGTTGATGACTGCCCAAATTGTGAGTGCATTTAATACCAATGAGCTGCGCACTTAAAGATGGTTAAGATGGTAAATTTTGTTATGTGTATTTGACCACAACTAGGAAAACTGGGAAGAAAACACTCCCTTCTTTTCCAAAAAAAAAAATACCCGCAAGGAGATACTACACACTCACCAGAATGACTAAAAGCAAGAAGACCAATAACACCAAATGCTGGCGAGGATGTGGAGCAACTGGAACTCTCAAACACTGGTGGTGGAAGTGTTCACTTTGGAAGATTGTTTGAATATCCACGAAAGCTAAATATTTGCTTATCGTATGACCTAGTAATTCCACTTCTAGATATTTACCCAAAAGAAATGAAAGCTTCTGTGCACCAAAAGACATATGTATGAACATTCCTATTGGCTTTACTTATAGTTGCCCCAAACCGGAAACAACCCGATGTTCATCAACAGGGAATGGATCAACAGTGATACATCCATACACTGGCATACCACTCAGAAATGAAAAGGAACGAACTCATGCTGAAACAACCTGGATGACTCACCTAGACATTATATTAAGCAAAAGGAGCCAGACACAAGACTGTTTTGATTACATTTATATGAAAGTTCTAGAACAGGCAAAATTAATCCATGTGGTAGAAATCAGAACGGTGCTCCTTCTGGGTGGTATCGACTGAGAAGGGGCATGGGGGACTTGCTGGGGTGAAGAAAGCACCCTGCCACTTGCTCGGGGTGCTGCTCGCATCTGTAAACTGTCTCTGAGCTATACCGTAAAGGCTGTGCCCTACATTGTCTGATCTGGGTAATCGTTTGTAAAGGTCCCTCTGAGTGCAAGGTAGAGAGGGGTTTGTAGAGGTCTCAGTCAGAAATGGGGGCCCTGAAAAACTGGCACATTCATCAGCAAGCAGCTCCTAGCCCCCAAACCTGGCTAGTCAGGCCTGAACCCCGGGAGCAGACCCAGTGTGGACCCCAAGCAAGAAGAGGTCTTTGGGAGCGTTTTTTGTCCCACCACCCTGGCCTAGATGGCAAGGCCCAGGCCCAGAGAGGAGGAGGGACTCGCTCCACAGTGCAGGGCAGCAGAGCGGGACAGAAGCCGGGTTCCCTGCCTCCTAGCCCAGGGCTCACTCCCGGCAACAGGCTGTTCTCATAAAGATGCTCTGACGAAGGTGACAGTGTATCTTTTGAAAGTCCTAAAAGCATCTTTCCGGTAGGGCACAGGAGGGCAGAAGAGGGTCATTCTGAGACCAAATGGGGGTGGACAAGGCATTTCTACCCCTCCTTGGCAGAGCAAGGAAGGAACAGGGTCATAAGACCAGCAGTAGCAAGCTCTGAGGTGTCCAAAGAAATTAGAGCCCTGATGGGGCCACACTCCACCCAGGATCCCGTGGGTTCCGGCTCAAATTGAGAAGAGTCTGGGGAACTTGGAGAATAACCTACTTCCCTCAGAGAAAGCAGAAAGGCCCTGCAGGAGAGGGGGTCCAGGACTGGCAGCTGCTGGGCAGAGTAGGCCAGGCCTGGACCTGGGCTCTCTGTAGTCCCAGTGTGGCAGTGAGCCCTGATTAGCCCCAAGACCTGCAGCTTCTAGATGAGGGATGGGGCTCATTTTCAAGGCCCCCACCATTGCCAGGCCCTCCTTCTGGGTTGATAGCTAGGTGGCAGCCACCTTCCGCCTAAAGATCCCATCAACCTCAGGGACTGCCACCAAGCCTTCAGCGCTCTCTGGAGCAAGGGGGATGGAGAAGGGAGGGTGGGGAGAGGGGGAAAGGACCTGGAGTTTGTGGTCCCCAGCTCCCTGAAATCCTTTACCCTGGTCTGGAAGAGGCTCTGTCGATGAATCCTGGCTGTTAAAAATAACCCACCTCTCCATCATCCCGACAGCCGCACTCCGGGACAGTGTGTTCCAAGGCCAGGCTGCTCTCCAGGGACAGGAGCTGTAGGGCAGGAAGGGCTGTGGATTCTCCAGGCCGGCCCAGGCTGGGAGAGAGGCCCACAGCCCTGCATCTCAGTCCAGGCATCCCAGCCACACGTGAGTCTACCTGCCTCCCAAGACCCTGGGTGTCAGGTCCAGTGACAAGGGCCTCTGGGTTCCAGGCGTGCTGCAGCTACCCCAGAGGCTCATGTTGTTACAGGATCTGTGGGCCTCTCCCGGTGACCTGGAACTCGCTTCCCCCTTACATAGAATTCGGCAAAGAGGACACTGTGCCATGTGGCTTCCTCTTCTGATTCTCAAAAATGCCTCTGGCTAGGACCACAGGGGGCTTGACAGGAATCAAGGAGACGGAGGGACTCGGGTGTGTGTAAAGCCCATGTCCTTGTCCCACAGATGCAGTCCCCTCTCTGCTGCCATCCCCTCTGCATAGCACTCAAGGCTAAGAGCCCAGGCTCTGGAGGCAGAAAGACCTGGGTTCAAATCCTGACACAGCCCTAACTACAGTGAGACTTGAGAAAGTTACTTAACCTCTCTGTGCCCTGATTCCCTCATTGATAAAATAGATAACTGTGGCTCTAACCTTATAGGGTTGCTACGAAGCTAGATGAGTTCCCAGTATTCCTAAATGCAGTGCCCAACACACAGTAAGAAAGAATGAGGAGGAGGAGAAGGAGGAGGTGGAGGAAGGGGAGGGGGAGGGGGAGATGAAGGGGGAGGGGAGAGAAATGGGAAGTGGGAGAGGCAGGAGGAAGAGAAGGGGGAGGAGGAGGGGGAGAAGGAGGAATGGGAGGAGGGGAGAGGAGTAGGAGGAAGGGGAAAGGAAGGGGAGGGGGAGGGGGAGAAGGAGAAAGGGGAAGGGGAGGGGGAGGAAGAGGTCATCCACCCAGCATCCCGGTTAAGAGCATTTGCTATGGAGTGGAATTTCATGTCCCACTTCCTCTATTGACCAGCTGTGTGGCCTTGAGCCAGTTGCTTGACCCTTCTGGTCTCTAATTTCCTGAGCTGTCAAATGGAATGATGACCCCTCCTGGAACCATTGTGCGGCCTCTGGGTGCCCTTAGGATGGTGCTGAGCAGAAGTCGGCACTGGACAAGTGTGTGAGGCCCCAGTCAGGACAGCAGGAGAGCTGGAGCCCCAGAGCCTGTTGAGCTGAAGGCGGGGCGGGGTTGGGGTAAGGGCGGCTCCCTTGGCCACGCTTCTACAGGAGCAGTTAGGCCTTCCTGGCCACGCACACCACAGAGGCTGGAAGCTCTTGGGCATGGGGCAGCATGCCCACCCTGGGCTCACCTCACCCCAGGCTAGAGAGCCCGAGGGGCTTCCTGAGGCTCCTGCAGAGCAGACACATCCAAGGCAGCAGGCCCCGCCTGTCCCCACCAGCCACCTTCCCGCAACCCCACTGCATGCAGGGATGCGAGCAGAAGGAGGGAGGGAGAGCGAGAAGAGACCAAGGGAAACCAAGAGAGGAGGCTCAGGGTCCAGGAAGAAGGAAGCAGAAAGGAGAGAGTGAGGGAAAGGGAGCAGAGAGAGACCCAGGAACACAAAGGGATACAGAGAAGAAATTTAGAAACACAGGAGTGATCTCTCTAAAAGACTAAAATGGGAGGGAGGAAGACCAGCTGGGGAACCCCGAGGAGGGCTGTGAGGGACAGTGATGGAGCTTGGGGAGCTGGAGACAGCCTGACTCCCCTGCAAACAGGGCTTTTATCTAAGGATGGGTAAGATGTTGTTATGACAACAGATGTAGCATTTAGGGTAATCACTGGTGAATAACCAAGAGAAGAGGTGGCAGCTCTGGTGGGTGCTTTAGTCCAAAAACGGGGTCTCAGAGGCAGCCCCAGGCCCCATTCACCCCTGCCTCATCCCAGACCCTTCCCTCCACCTGAGCCTAGCCAGGACCTTCCTAGTCCCTGAGGCCAGGCCACCCCAGGACAGACCTTCTGAGCCACAGCCAAGCGCCCAGGTCCCGCCTCCTCACCCATCCTGCCTCGGGCTGACAGCAAACCCAGGCCCTGTACGTGGACACTGCCTCTGTGACAAGCATCTCAACCTAACTCTCCTCAGGACCCTGACAGTGAGATGCAGCAGGAACCTCATTTTACAGATGATAATATAAGAGTCAGAGAAGTTGAGTAACTTCTCTGAGGTCACACAGCAACTAAACTGCTCTACACGGTCCCACCCCAGATGATTCCCAGGGCCAAGAACTGCTCCTGGGCAGATCTAGAGACAGGCTATTCTTACAAACCTCACCCCCTAGCACCTTCTGGAAAAAGTTAGAGACAGCATTTGTGGATGAGAAGAAAAGGAGAGACGGAAAGTGTTCTCTGCACCTGGGTCTCTACAACACTACACCATTGTGGCCCTTGAGATGATTAGTTCTATTGCAACCCACTGGACACTCCCAGTATTTGGGAAATACTGCAGGGTAACTGTGGGGCCTGGGCTCTATTTGGTGGAATCTCTCAAGTCTGGGGGACCCTGAAGGCCAAGGCTCCCATCCAGCCCCCTCCAGCCTAGGGGAGCTCCATGAAGCCTGCGGCATCCACAGCTGCCCTTTCTCCTCTGTCCTCTGGGCCGTTGGTCTCACACCCACAGAACCTCCTGGACATCCACCTCAGGACTGCCTGGTCCACAGGAGGAACGCAGCCCAGCCCTAGGGAACTCGGAGGGCAGGGAGAGGGAGTGGCTTGGCCCAGGCAGCCAAGAGCTGGGGGACGCAGCCTCTGCAGGGGGCCTGCTTGTCGGTGGATCCCAGGCTCTGGGAGGATGAATCCCTGGCCTTTCACATGCCTCAGGGCTCCTGCCCCAAGCCCAGATCTCTGCCTGGCTGGCATCACTGGGATGACAGAGGGGTCTCTTAACAGCCTCCAGGGTCATCGCAAGGGAGCTTCCTCAAGGACAGGACCCAGACCCCAGCACCTCCCTGAAATAACACCCTGGACCTGGAAAGGCAGGCCAGGGGCGAGGGGCGACCCAGCTGGGAGAGAAGAGAGCCCAGAGGCTGGGGGCTTCCAGGGGCTCCAAGCTGACTGCCCCTGAGGAGTGGGGCTGTTGAGCAGGAAGGCATGTGTGTGTGTGTGTGTGTGTGTGTGTGTGTGTGTGTGTGTGTGTGAGAGAGAGAGATTAATAATGTGATGGAACTACAGTCAGTGAGGCAGAGCTGAGGAATTTTTTTTGTTTTTTGAGAGTCTCGCTCTGTCACCCAGGCTGGAGTGCAGTGGCACGATCTTGGCTCACTGCAACCTCTGCCTCCCAGGTTCAAGCGAGTCTCCTGGCTCAGCCTCCTGAGTAGCTGGGACTACAGGCGCATGCCACTATGCCCTGCTAATTTTTGTGAGTTTTTTTGTTTTTTGAGATGGAGTTTTGCTCTTGTTGCCCAGGCTGGAGTGCAATGACACGATCTTGGCTCACTGCAACCTCCGCCTCCTGG
This sequence comes from Hylobates moloch, assembly GCF_009828535.3. Taxonomy (NCBI): domain Eukaryota; kingdom Metazoa; phylum Chordata; class Mammalia; order Primates; family Hylobatidae; genus Hylobates; species Hylobates moloch. The sequence continues at coordinate 46,376,659 of NW_026652290.1, read as the reverse complement.
GTTCAAGCAATTCTCCTGCCTCAGTCTCCCTCGTAGCTGGGATTATAGGTGCCCACCACCATGTCCAGCTAATTTTTTTGTATTTTTAGTAGAGATGAGGACTCACTGTGTTGGCCAGGCTGGTCTCGAACTCCTGACTTCAGGTGATCCGCCTGCCTCCACCTCCCAAAGTGCTGGGATTACAGGTGTGAGCCACCGTGCCCAGCCAAGCTGAGGATTTTGAGCCCTTCTAGAGAATTCTTCGACAGAAGATTTGATTTAAACAAAGAGAAGGGGAGGAGTTGAGGAGAGGGAGTGCAGGGGGCTAAGGTCCTGCAGGGGAGGAGTTGAGGAGAGGGAGTGCAGGGGGCTAAGGTCCTGCAGGACAGCCCTGTGTGCAAGCTGCCCCCTCCTGCCTTGGACTCCCTTGCATGCCCCCGGATGCAGGTCTGTCCCTACAGCTGTGGATGGCCCTAGGTTGACAGGGGCTGAACATCCCCAAAGAGCTCACAGCCAGCTGTGATCAGAGTGGTGCAGGTAAACTGCAACCGGCACTCAGTGGAGTGAGAGCTGCCCTCCGCGGCGGCCCTGCACTGAGGCTCCAGGACAGCGGGTGTACCTCGACCTCGGGCAGTCAGGGTTCACCCCAACGGAGGGAGGTGGAGGGAAAGGAGGTGCACTGGTCACAGGTGGCCCCAGCCCAGGCCTGGGGAACTGGTGTGCCCAGGGGAGGCGAGGGGCCTGGGCAGAGTGAGAGCAGCCTGCATCTTCTGTGGCTCCACCTAGGCCAGAGTGTGGACACGAGGGGCTGTGTCCGAGCCACCCAGGTGAGGTCTGCAGCCAGGATGGGAAGGGGGCTCCCCACTGGCCATGAAAGGCAGAGGGCTTGGGGCCCCCACACGTTCACCCCTCAGTGGTATCTGGCAGCCTGGCAGGTGGGCTGAGATGAGTGTCATGTGAACCCGATGGCTGCGGGACAGCTAGGGCCCGCCTGCCCCCGGCCCTCCCATCCACACCCAGCGGCCTGTTCTCACAACTGCAGGCCGCCCCTTCTCTCCTGCCCCTGCTCCTCACAGTAGTGTGGGCTGATACCCCACGCAGACGGCTGTGCCCTGTGTGTGTGCAGACCTGGGCTCCAGAGTGGCTCCAAGCATCATCAGACACAGGACCTGGGATACAATCCTAAACCACCTGGGCCAGGTTTCTTCATTTGCAGAATGGAAGGGCTAGCAATCAAATTCAAAGCACCAGGTTGTTCTCTTCCTCCAAACAGGCTCTTGGAAACCTGGTTCCTTTTGCCTGCACTCAACGGGGTCCTGTCTCCCGCCCTCCACTGACTGGGTTTCTAAGACATTCTCAGGACACCAGGGTGCTGGGTGTGCAGCAGGGCTCCAGAAGACCAGTGCCCTTACCGGACCCAGGGGGCAACAGTCTGAGACTTCAGGCCAGAGAGAAGAAAACAAGTTTGTCGGACGCCTTTAGCTGTGACTGCTGTCTCCTCCCCTTTTCCTCCTCCCTGTCTTGTCCCCCTCCTCCTCTTCCCCCTCCATCTCTGGCTCCCCTTCTTCTTCCTCTCCCCCCTTCCTCCTCCTCCTCCTTTTCCTTCCCTTCCTCCTCTCCCCCTCCTCCCCCTTCCTCCTCTCCTCCTCTTTCCCCATCCTCCCCCCATCCCCTCCCTCTTCCCCCTCCTCCTCCTTCCTCTCCCTCCTTTCCCCATCTTCCCCTGCTCCTCTGCACTCGAGGCCAGCTCCTGACACTCATCACTCTTCTCCACTTCCTGGAGACAGGAGACTCTGACATCCCAGCTTATTTTAGTCAGCTGCCTCCTGGAGCCTGGCTGCTGGCCTGGGGCCTCACTGCCCCGTCCCTTGCCCCTGAGGGGGCAGCCTGGTGCCAGAAGTCACCTCAGAACATGAGCAAGCCCACACCCAAGCCACAATCTGGATAGCATGCCCCCTGCTCCCCTTTTCCTGCCTGTGACGCTGGTCTCTAGCCCTCTGCAGGGTGCCACCCTCCCACAGACCCTCCTCCCTGCTCCCCACCAAGGCCCACCCACTTGGGCACCCACTGATCCTTGCCTTCCCCAAGGGTCACTCACGCCATCCCTCAGTGCTCTGTGCCCTTGGCACTGGTGGCTTGACCCCATCTCACAGCCAGGGTGCAAGGTGGTGTTGGCTTTCTGTGGCCTTTGAGCCTGGCATGGAGCTTAGTGCACTGGAGATTAGTGTCAAGGTAGATTTGACACAGGGCACTCTAAATTGTGTATCCTGGACCAGCAGTCCATCCTGTTTCTGCAGCTGAGATGGGTGCAGTGGCAAAGGGCACATGCCCACCTCCAAGGTCTCCAGTAATTCCCTTTCAGCCCCAAACTTGCCCACCCTACTCAGCAACACCAACACTGTGCTGCAAGGGCACTCAGCCCGGCCGCCCTCCACAAGGGCCACTTAACAAAAAAACAGCATCTGTTGTTGTTCAAGCTTGTCTCTGGAGGCTTCAACTATTCCTCACTCTCTGGGAGGAGATCTCATAAATATAGTTTTCTCCATCTCACCACTTTACCAGGGCCATTTTAGCGCCCTTGAGAGACTGGTGTCAGGGGCCACTGACAAGCCAGGCCAGCCCTTCCATTTTCACTGTTTGCTGGGCATTGTCACACATGATCCTGGGATGCACATGGAATGAGACAGAAATATCTTAACACACATGGATGAGGGCTCCCTGTGTTGTCAGGATGGGAACTGCAGGGTTGGCCCCATTGCTGTGGAGCACTGTGCTGGTGGAGGGAATTGGTGCTCAAGTTTCACTCGTGGAGCATGGGGAGCAATGATGCCCACCCTGGAACCAGGCAATCAGACTCACAGGCAGCACCAGAGGCCATTCAACTGTGTGGGCTCAGGCGGTGCTTGAACCATCCTTGCCTTGCTTTCCATGCTCCTGAGAGAATAGGACCTCCAAGTGCCCCTGCATCCCTTCACCACCCTTCCTGCCCATCTTCAGCCTAAGTCAAGGTATGCTGGCTCAAAAAGCTCTCACCCTCACCAACACCTACCCTTCTGTCTGCTCACTGGCTGTGTTTCTGATGCAGGCTTCTCCAAACATCAGGGTCCTCCTGGGTGCTGACATTTGACCCCTGGATGCCCCTACTGCAGCAGCAGCACAGGAATCCTAGAGGTCTCCAGAGATGGCCCTCTTTACTGCCCTGGATGACACCCCCCACACCAGGGTGGGCAGCCCTTTCCCCTACACCCACCAAGGACAAGGCTGGGGTTCTCCACAGATCTGAGGGACAAATGGTTTCATCTTTCACACCAGCAATTGTTTTCCACCTGGGACTCCCTGCAACTTTGTCTCTAGTCAGGGAGAGAGCTCTGGGGCCCATTACTGATGTCTGGAATGGGCACAGCAAGAAGAGCATAGGCTCACATGTGGCACATTTGACACAGCTGCCTGAGAACCTTCCCCTACTAGCTCCACACTGGAGAGGGCCTGCTGAAGATCTCCATGGGAAAGTCCTGAAGCCCATGGATGCATGGGGTGAGAGCAGGCAGGACACAAGGCAAAGTCCACCCTCCTTCCATCAGGCCTCTGAGCAGGAGTCAGAGGACAACTGGGGCAAGGAGTTCTGCCCACCCACTTTGAAGAGAACCTGAGGGTCCAGAGGATTAAATGTAATGGGTCTGCCATTTGCAGGTGCCCATCTGTGCCCTCACACTCTATAAGAACACCTTACATGTCATCTCTACCTCTCAACATGCTCCCCAATCTTAAAGTAGTTGATGTTATCCCATTTATTTATTTATTTTAATTATTTTCTCCCTCGCTTTTTTTTTTCTTTTTGATACAGGGTCTTGCTCCATTGCCAGGCTGGAGTGCAGTGGTACAAGCACAACTCATTACAGCCTCAAACTCCTGGGCTCAAGCGATCCTCCCACCTTAGCCTCCCAAATGGCTGGGACTCCAGGCACACGCCACTATACCTGGCAAATTTTAAAAAATTTTTGTGGAGATGGGATTTCACTGTGTTGCTCAGGCTAGTTTCCAACTCCTGGGCTCAAGTGATCCTCCTGCCTTGGCCTCCCAAAGTGCTGAGATTTCAGGCATGAGCCACCACACCTGGCCCTTTTTTTCTTTCTTTTTTTTTTTTTTTTTGAGATGGAGTCACACTCTGCCACCCAGGCTGGAGGTGCAGTGGTGCCATCTCAGCTCACTGCAAGCTCCGCCTCCCAGGTTCCCGCCATTCTCCTGCCTCAGCCTCCCCAGTAGCTGGGACTACAGGCACCCACCACCACGCCCAGCTAATTTTTTGTATTTTTTGTAGTAGAGATGGGGTTTCACCATGTTAGCCAGGATGGTCTCGATCTCCTAACCTCATGATCCACCCGCCTTGGCCTCCCAAAGTGCTGGGATTACAGGCATGAGGCCACCACACCCAGTCTACGTGGCACATTTTAAATGTGAGTAAGTCAAGGCTCAGAGAGGTTTAGCGGTCTGTCTGAGACCATATATCTGATAAGCAGTAGAGCCAGCTGTGACTCTAAAGCCAGTGCTCTTTCCATGCTGCTCCAGGAATGGCCCCAACCATGCCCTCTCTCTGCCCATCCCCTCTCTGTTGGGCCCTGTCTGAGCCTCTGCTCTCTGGGTCTGGTCTCTGCCACCACCTCTGCAGATGCCCTGGTGCATCCCGGGTGCTGTGGGGACAGTTCTCCTGCCTCTAGCTCAGCCAAGGCCAGGATGGAATTTTCCAACAGAATTTCTCTAGGAAACTATGGAGAAAACAAAACAAAACAGAAAATGAAAATCCCAAATCAGAGACACACTCCCAGAGCCCAGGGTCCCCAGCCTTAGATAAACAAGGCTGCCCCAGTTTGCTGGGAAAACTCACTTCTCCAACAAATATTTACTGGGCACCTGCTCTGGGCCAGCCTCTGCCAGGGGCAAGGAGCACAGGTACAGACGAGGTAGCCAAGTCCCTGCTGTCTCAGGCTCTCCTCTCAGGGGAGGTCCCTGGGCACAGACCCAGCCCTGCTAGGGTGAAAGCAGGTCTGTTGTTAGGAGCTGCATCTTCTCCTGCATCATCCTGAGCCATGACCCCATGGGACCCCAGTTTCCCAGAGCCCACCTCCCCACTTGCCCCTCCCAGAGAATCTCACTCACTTCCTCCTCTGTTGCCCCCCAACTCCAGTGCCCCTCCCAGCCTTACTGTAGACACCACGTCCTGCCCAGGCAGGTGGCCACTCCCCTCTCCCACCTGCTTCCACCTGCCCTGGGGAATGTCTTTCAAGATGTCCCTTTTGGGGCTCAGCCACCTAGATTTCCCCAGGACACAGGTGAGGGGTGTGACTTGAGCCCAGGTGGGGTTGGGGGATGGAGGCTATGTGGGTGCAGGCGGGAAGGCAGAGGAGGAAGCCTGGTGAGCAGGGAGGGGAGCTGCTTCCCCAACAATCAACAAGTAGAAAGGTGGGGGGCGGGCAGGGGGCAGGAGGCCTTGGTTTCCCCTCATCTCTCCTGGGCAGCACCCAAGACATCATTAGAACCATGCTCCTGTCCGACCCCCTCACTTGACAAGAAGGCATCTGAAACCCAGAAAGGTGAGCAGCCTTGCCCAGGGCCACCCAGCAATTTGGTGGTCCTCCTAGGATCACGTCCTGAGCCTCTGGACCCCAAGACAGCGGAGGAATCCCTCAAAGAGCTGCCAGCTAGGTGCCCACCCAAATCCAGCTGCCAGGCCAGCAGGGGCAGAGGGGCCGCAGCCTGGGGGGATCTGCAGCTGGAACAGTTGCATCAAAGCTGCACCTGACAAACAGGGACCAGTGGAGACTGCTGCTGTGGCTGCTCCACCAGCCTTTTCCGCACTGGGAGGAGGAAGGCTGTGTTTAACCCTTGGTTCCCCAACAATTGACTGGGGAATCCAAGTGGCGGGCCCAGGTAGTCTCTCATGCTCCCTTCATGGCTGTGGCTGGGCTGGGCTGGGCTGCAACACCAGGACACCTGGATCCCCCACGCCACAGCCCAGCCCTCTTCCCTCTTGAAGCAGCTCCCGTCCCCATGGGTGGGGAGCAAATTCCATCTGAGTCCCAGCTGCTCTGAGATTGGTGGGGTCCACCCTGCAGCTCCAGAAGGGGCCTGACCTCTCCCTGGGGAAATCAAAGGTCAGGACCCTCGGCACCTCCCCCGCCTGCCCTGCCGGAGAGCCGGGGGCCCCATGGGCTGCCGCAAAGACAGAAATAGCCCTGACTTTCCAGAGAGGGAGGCTCTTTTTTTGGTCTCCAGTCTGTTCCGGTCCCCTCGCAGGCACCACTGCTCCATGGAGCCTGTAAGCTCATGAAGAGCCAGGACCATCCCCCTGGGCAAGGCAGGGGTCAGGGGATCAGCAGGAGGCAACAGGAGGCTGGGAGGAGGGGGAGTCGCTGAGGACTCGGAAGTGGGAAGGGCCAGGATAGGGGAAGGGAAGAAGGGAGAGCAGAGGAAGGAGGGAACATAGAATCCCAGGGGGTAGTGGTGGGCAGTAAAGGGGCACCTCATCTCTGAAATCACTGCTGATCAATCGCTGGCCTCAAGGGCAGGAGCCTTTGGCCAGGGTCAGTCCAGGGTGTGAGAAGATCAGAGCAGACAAGCCCGGGGGAGGGTGCGAGCTGACATCCAGGCCCTTCCAGCACTGGCCTTCTGACAACAGCCTTTCCCAAGCCCAGATGGAAGAGCGGACGGATGCGGGAGCACGAAGAATCCCAGAATCTAATTTTAGCCCAGAGTTCCCCGCCTCCCCTGCTGACAGTGAGCAGAGCCTGGGAGGGTGGTAACCTTGCACCCCCTGCCAGGGCTCCTGCTCTTGTGGAAGGGCCAGCCTACAGGGAGAGCTGCCAAGAGTGGCTGGGGTCAGCAGGTGAGGCTCCCAAGCTCACACAGGGCAGGGGCTTTGCTGGACTGGGAAGGACCCAGAGCCTGAGCTCTGGTGCTGGAGGCAGGGCTGGTGAAGAGGCAGAGGTTGATACTGGAGGCAGGGCTGTTGAGGAGGCGGGGCTATTGAGGAGGCAGAGTGAGGCCAGTGGGTGACACCACTGAGATGAGATTGGGTACGTTTATGTCCTGGTTCTGGATGACCTCAGCCAATTGCCTCTGCCTCAGTTTCCTTGCCTGTGAAATAGGCATAGTAATCACATCAATTTCAGATGATGTGTATCCGGCCCTGGACCTTAATGTCTTAGGATTGTCATGATTGCTTTCACCACGGCACATCTCAGAGGGCCCCAAACCCATCTGTTACTCCAGAACTGGTGCTTCACTTTGCGCTGAGGTACAAAGGTGAGGAAAACACCGCCGCCATCCTGCCCACAAGCCTGACACTAAGAACAACTGATTAACTCCAGGAACCTTCATGTCTGGACCTCTCAGGGAGCTGGGGCAGGGAGTGGCAGTGGGGGGAAGGTAGAGATGGAGCCCCAAGCTGGGGAACCCTGGGGACCGCAGGGGCAATCCTGCATGGGCAGACAAGGACACCAAGGCACAGAGAGGGACCGAGTCCTGCCTAAGGACAGCCCAACAGGTGGTGGCAGGGACAGGACATGAATCCTGAGTTCCCCACCTCCCCCTGCCCTGCCGCCCACAGCAACCAGGATCTGGGAGCAGAAAGCCCCACCAGCGCCAGGGAAGCCAAAGGCTGCCCAGGTCTGACTCCAGCTGGGCAGACACCTCCTCCCCAGCCAGCGGCAACCCCATTTGCAGGTGGGAGCTGGGCAAGGTCTCATATCCCTTGCCAGTGGCCCCCCACACACAGGGTGGCGACCATGCAGAGGATGGGGAGAGGGTCCAGGGCCTGATGAACCCATAAGCCTCCTCCACCTTGAGCACTGACGGCAGATCAGCTGGGCCCTCCTGCCACAGGTCCCTTCTTAAACAAGGGTCAGGGGTCCCTTCAGCCACAGTGCTCCAAAGAGGAGTTCTCAGCAGCCCCAAAGTTCTCATCAGCTATCCCAAGGTAGAGCTGGCTCTTAAGGCCCTCTTAAGGGTATCCTTGCCATCTAAGGACCCAGGCTTTCAGAGAGGAGGTGCAGCTGTGGGATATTCCTCATCCTGCTCTTCCCAGCTCCTCTTTAACTGCGTTCTGCAGCAGCGCCTCCCTTCCAGCAGGGACGTCTTAAGAAAGGGGTGTCTGGAAGGATGATGTGACCGGCTGAGACAGCTCGCGTCCACCTGGTGAACTGCCAGGTAAAGCACCCCTGCTGGCCTCACACCCACCCCCCACACCCACCACCCTCACCTCCAGGTGACTTGCCAGGATTATTCTTGGGGGCAGAGGGCTGCACCCACCCCACTCCCACCTCTACTGTTCTCAGCCAGCCTCATCAACCCTGTAGCCCTCAGATGGGCTCAGGGCGAAATCAAAAGCAGGTCCTACTCACAGAGAGCTTCAGGAATGGAGCATGAGAGAGAAGGCCTGATCGGGAGCCAGGTCCTGGGTCCAGCTCCAGCTGCACCCCATTAGCCAAGGGGCCTGGGCAGGTGCCTGAGACTCCGCCCCCCAGTTCCTCATCTGAGAACTGAAAGAGACAGCAAAATGCGGACGAGCCAAGCACAGGTCCTGCCACACAGCTGACTGTCGGCGGATGTTTCCTGAATGTGAATGTGGGCCTGTTATTCCTTGAGTTCGGATGCAATTCCTTCAGTGTGAAAGTGTGGCATGATGGGCAACCTGGGTCTAGATCTAGATCCAGCTCAGCCAGCTGTGTCTGTGTGACGCCCCCTGAGGCAAGTCACCTCCTCTCTCTGGGCCCCAGTCTCTTCCTTCATAAAATTCAGCGGCTGGACTAAGCTGTCAGGAATGGAAAACCTGGGACACACCTGCCATCAATTACATATTCTGTGGCAGTGACAGACATGAACAATCAATCACAGCAGTCACCTGCTGAATCCATCCACATGCAGTTTCAGGATCTTCAGATACCCAGCGCCACTGAATGGGAGCTGGCTGAAGAGATGGAATCACAATTCTTCATCACCTGAATTTCATAGTTTTGTGATTTCAAGACTTAGAGAGGTCACTTTAAGTCTCAATTTTGTTTTTCGCAAAATGATCATTCTCAGCAAGGTTGTGAGGATTAATGAGATAATGTATTCAAAACGGGCTTGCAAACAGTCCTGCTCTAGGAGGGGTACCTTTCCACCACCATTTCCAGAGTCGGGGCAGGGTTCTCCACTCCCAGGCTCAAGGGCCTGCCCCTTGCAGATGCTTAAGCACTGGGGGACAGTGTGGTCCAGCAGAAAGAGCCTGGGCCTGGATGACCTCAAGCAGGTCATTACAGCTTTCTCAGCCTGCATTTCTCTAGTATAAAATGGGCTGATACTTACCTTACAGTCAGGCGTAAGGATTAAATGAGGTCATCAGACAAAACCAGAAGAGCCTGGATCAGTAAAAGGAAGTCAATGAACCATCCTCATCTACCCATATCAGGCCTCTGGGCATCAACAGTGGGCGCTTCGGCAGGTGTGGGGAGCTGAGAGCAGGGCAGGGCACGTCTTTCTTATTAAGTCCTCAGCAAAGCCCATGTCCCCATGTCCATCAGTGATGGTGGGTACACTGGAGGTCTCACTGGTTGTCCCTAGCAGAAGCATGGCCCACGCCAGTACAGAGGTGGTGAGAGTGAAGATTCTGGGCCAATGTGGAAGTAGAGGGGTGGCCTCACACTGAGGACCCTGGGGCTTCACGTGTCCTCCTTCCTCCCTCCCCTCCCTGGGCTGGCCACTGGCGCTGGCCCTGCCCACGGCCTCCTGCTGCCAACCTGCCATCTGCCCCCCCGCCCATGGGACCAGGCCCACGTGGTTCAGGCCCCGGGGACTGCCCACTCTGTGGCCACTAAGTAGGGCAGGAAGGCGGTGGCACCAGACCACCGGGGGCTAGCTTGGGGCTGTTTTCAAACTCAGTCACAAATCCACCAATCACATCCTTTACACATGCCCTTCCCCCTACCCAAAACACCCTCCCATCTTGCCTCTTGGTGTACTCCTGCTCTTCCTCCAAGACCCAACCCAAAGGCTACCTCCTCTAGAAAACCCTCCCTTTTTTTCCCTCCCAGGGAGCCAGTCTCAGGCTCCTCCAGCCACCCTCAGCCATTGGCTTGTGATGATGAGTAAGGATGCTTTGTGGACAAAGGCGGGTGGGAAGGGCAGGGGCTTGGGGGAACCAGCCAGCCACATCTCGGGGAGGACAGGACTACTGGCCCTGGGAGGGAGCCCCGGCTCATTGGGCCAACACCCAGAGTCTGCTGTGCCAGTGGCTGAGGAATAACTGCTCCAGGCAGCCCTTGGGCAACAAGGACACCACTTACTTATTACAAAATATCCTTTATTGATAAAATAGCTCAGAGTTTAAAAAAAAAAAAAAAAAAACACCTGCATGTCACAATAAGAGGTCACAGGCAAGAACACTGGGGGTCCCATGGGGCTCACACAAGATCAGCCAGCAGAGGGTCACAGTCAGTCCCTCCCCTGGCCCAGCTCCCCACCACATCCCGGGGCGATGCTCTGGCCTCAACAACCCACCGAGGACCAAGCTGGGAAGCCTCCCACACCCCAGGAAGGACACTTTTTGGTCCCCTCCATTCTCTCTACACCCAGAAAACTCCCTCAGTGCCCTTCCAAATCTAGCAGGTCTATCTGGCCCATTCCCCTGACACCTGCCAAGCTAAGATGCTTACTGGCCCAATGTTGAAGCCAGGCCCTCCCCAAGGGAAGGCCGGGAAACCTCCTTTCCACACTTCCAACTGTTCTGGGTGCCAGGTTTTGGGGTGGGACTGAGAACCAGGAAGCGGGGGTCCTCGATGCACAGCCCCATCAACATTGGGGGGAGCAGCGTGGCTGGGTCTGAGGCAGTCCACAAGCACCCACCTAGGGGGATCAGTTGTGGTTCACAAGGACTCATTTGGGGCTTGGAAACCTGGCTGGGCACTCCAGTGGGAGGCTCCCCTAGGGGCACACCAGGTTCTCATGCCAGTACCCCACTTGGGGGCTCTGCCACCTGTCACAGGCTCTCATCTTAGACTGTTCCCAAGGTGTGGGTATTTTGGGCTGTCTTGGGGAAACAATTTGCCTCCTTGATGACAAAAGACTTATCCCCCACTGGGGAGGCCCAAGCCACTAAAAACCCTCTTGGTGTTGCAGGTGAAATGTCAAAACATTGTCATGTAGCATAATAACTCAGACCTTTGCAGCCACAAGAACACATTCTCAAAGAGATCCTTTAACTTGAAATAGTGATTCTGTCTGCCACACCCGGCTTCCAGTTTGGGGTAGGAATTCACACACCCCAGGGACAGAACAAAAGTCTACAGGAAGACAGGTGGTGGTAAACACAGAGGACAGGGATTTTTATATCACCAGATAATCACATTTTTGGTTCTCTAGTGCGTTCCCCCACAGAGCTCAAAGCTTTCCGCAAAGCCTTTCATCTCCCTGCAGCAAGTAGGCGGCGAGCTATTGTCGCCCCGATTTTTGCAGAGGGTGAACGCCAGTGATCGGAGATCTCCCGTCGAGGCAGAGACCAGGCCTCCAAGACCGCCCCAGCGAGGCATCCACGTGGCCACCCACCTGCCAGAGGGGTGCTGGGTAAGAAAGCCGATCCATTGTTCTGGCTTTTAGAGAAACCACAGATCTGAAAACAGGCGAAGGGGGAAAGGAGGGCCCAGAGACGGTGCCACCCCATAAGCCCCCATCCCAGCGCCTGCCAGGGACCGCAAGTGCCTAGCGTGGGTGATCAGTCTTCGTTTCTTCATCCCCCTCAGCAGCAGGCCCCACTGGGAAAAGTGGAAGCCTGGCTTCATGCTCTTTGTGGGTGGGGGGGAGATGAAAAAGAAACAAAAACACCACAAGCAAGGGACCTGCCAGGAACACAAGGTCCTCAAGAAAGGGAAGCCCAGACATTGGCCTGGAGAGCATGGGGCTCTGGTAAGAAAGTGCTCTCTCTTCTCCTGGTCTTGGCTATGTTCCAGAGGATTTGAACCACCTCCATCGGCCTGTGCTCAGGGAGAGGGTGGAGAAGGGGTCCCCCACAGCTAAGCCGGCAAGGGGAGGCTTCACTGGGATCCTTGCTAACAGCCCCCCTGCCCACTCCTCCCAAGAGGTTCCTAAGATGAGGCCTGCAGGATCTGGGCAGGGAGCAGAAAGCCCAGGGGAGGCAGCCACACACAGCAGGGCAAGAAGCAGGGTGGCCCTGGCGCCACTGCACCAACCCCACAGGGGCAGCGCAGGCGGGCTCACCAGGCTGTCTGGGTCCACGGGCGGCACAGGATCCTCCGGAAGGCACGGCGGAAGTCCTGGTTGAAGATGGTGTAGATAACAGGGTTCAGTGAGCTGTTGCAGTAGCCGATCCAGAAGAAAAACTGGAAGAGGCCATGGGGCACCTTGCAGTGCTTTGGGCAGATGGCGCCCAGGCTGTAGCTGAAGAAGAAGGGGAACCAGCAGAGCACAAAAACGCCAATGACCACAGCCAGCACGAAGGTGAAGCGCTTCTCCCGGGTCAGCTGCGCCCGTCGACGCCACCACTGCCCACCTATAGCACCCACACCCCTGCCCAGGAGCACCTGGCCACGTAGGGTGGCCAGCACCCGGGAGCCCTGTGGCTGCTGCAGTGGGGGGCTGCAAGCTGAGGCCGGAGACACTGGCACTGCCTGGGGTTCACACTCTTCCTCCTCCTCCTCCTCTTCAGCTTCATCCTCGGGAGATGCCCCACAAACACCCTCCTTCTGGCCCTGGCCTGAGTTGGGAAGGGCAGCCCAACTGGGTGGCAAGGCCCCGGTCCCAGTATCTTCAGGGGTCTCCCCCTCCTCCTTCTCCCCAGTGGACTTCGAGTGTCCGTTGACCTCTCTGGCAGAAGCCAGAGAGGCCAGGGCTGGCAGCTTGGCTGAGGCCAAAGCCCCACCACGTTCGGGTCGGGGCTGCTTGGACTCACCCTGCCCAGGCCCCCCCTTGGCCCTGGGACCTCTGCGGTTGCTATGTTTGGCGATCAGGTAGATGCGCAGGTAGACAAGGATCATGATGAGGCAAGGAGCAAAGAAAGATCCGATGCTGGAGGCCAGGATGTACCAGGCCTCCTGGTTGAGCTTGCACTGGGGGCGCCCGCGCGGCTGGGGGCCCTGGTCGCCCTTGTAGATGAGGGGCGGCAGCGAGATGACGGCGGCGATGAGCCACACAGTGAGGATGATGCACTTGATGCGGCGCGGGGTGCGCTTGGAGTTGTACTCCAGCGCGCGGCTCACGGCCCAGTAGCGGTCCAGGCTGATGGCGCACAGGTGCACGATGGACGAGGTGCAGAAGAGCACGTCGAGCGCCAGGTACACCTCGCACCACGTGCGCCGGAAGTACCAGTAGCCCAGCAGCTCGTTGGCCAGCGAGAAAGGGATGATGAGCGTGGCCACCAGGATGTCGGCGGCGGCCAGCGACACCAGGAACAGGTTCTGAGGGGCGCGCAGCGAGCGGCTGGTCAACACAGCCAGGATGACCAGCGCGTTGCCGAAGATGGTGAAGAGGATGAGGAAGGTGATGGCCGCCGCGATGGCCGCCGTGGCCTGCACGGAGTAGGGGTCCTGGTGGTCCATGGCGGGGCGGGACGTGGGCAGAGGGAGCGCTGCCCGCCCAGTGCGCACCGTGGGCGACAGCGCTGCCCGGCTCGGCTAGACAAGAGCGTCGCCCCTCCGGCGGCGCCGAGGGTGCTGGAGCCCCATGGCCTGGACGAGCGGGGCCTAGGAGGTCGGGAACACCCAGGACCAGCAGCCGCCCTCCTACATCCTCCTCCGCCGGCGCCCGGGGTCCCTGCCGTCCTCCCCAGAGAAGTTTCCCAAGTTGTCCCGCCGCCGTCCCCGTCCCCGTCCCGCCCGGAGCCGGAGAAAGTCGCGCCCTCCCGCCACGCGGATGCCGGACGCTCTGGGGGCGCGGGCCGGTTCTCGAAGGAGGCGCGGAGGACCCTGTGCCCGCTCAGCTCGCAGGCTCTCGCCCCAGCCGCGCCTGCAGGGGAGCGGGGAGCAGGGAGCGCGGCTGGAGGAAGGCGGAGACTGGAGGCGGGCGCGGGCGCGGGAGCGGGAGGGAGGCGGGGCGGTGGGCGGACCGAGGTGGGCTGAAGGTGCGCTTCGCGGAGGCGTGAGCCCCGGACTCCCCGCGCCCGGACCCCGCCCAGCGCCTCTGCCTGCCTTCCTCCCGGCGGCCGCGCCTCGGGAGAGCGGAGGAGCCCGGTGGCCGGGGTCTTCGGCCCCCGGGCAGGATGCGCGCAGCTGTGTAGGGGTCGGTGGGTGCCGGGAGCCGGGGCGCGGAGCTGGCGCGCGGGCCAGCACCGGGACGGGACCCTTCTCCCGGGGGAGCCGGGCTGGGCCGGGCGCCGGTGCGCGCTGCTCTCCCTTCCACCGCCCGGGAGCCTGCAGGGAGGGCAGGGCAGGGCGGGCGTGGGGCTGGGGCGCCGGGTCGTAATACACCACAACCCTGCCCGGCCCGGCCGTGGAGACGCCCTGCGGAGAGGTGGGGGAGCGAGGAGCCGGTCCCGACCCCTTCCCAGGCGCTTCCCCTCGCGGGCGGGCTCCGTCGGGCCAGCGTCGCGCGACGTTGGCGCGTCCCGGCCTGCGAGCGCCCCCTGCTGCCGCCCGCGGGCCCAGCCCGTCCGCGGCAGCCCGGGTCCCGGAGCCACCACTCGCAGCCTGGGACTAAGGACTTCGGCTTCTTGTGTCTCCGCAGCTGCCTCAGTTTCCTCCATTAAGGGCAAAGGAGGTAAGAGGGAAACTGGCTTGGACTCGAATCACAGCATCAACTGCGACTCAGCCAAGGGTTTGTACGGGGCACAGGGCGAGCTGCCGCCCCTTGACTAATGCGAAGGGGAGGTCCCTTCCTGGGAGTAAAGCAAGGAGACCTTGCGGTGGGGGAGTAAAGGATGGGGCCTTTGTCACACAGCTCCGAGAAAAAGCAGGTCTCAGGGGCCGCCGTGAAGGGAGGAGCGTCCCTCCGCTTCTGTAGTGACCCCAGTGGAAGGGGTTGACCCTCCCTCCCTGCTGCGGTCCTGCCGCACATACACACTGAAGCCCTTCTGGGGGTGACAGTGGAAAGAGGGTTGGGGTAAAAAGAACCTTCAAACTAAGGCCCCCCACTCGCCTTCAAAGAGCTATGAGCAACTGCTCTCCCTCAGGGCCCCAATTCACTCTCCCTGCCACACCGCCACCAGCACCAGCCTGGGCAGCCCTGAGGGCATGTTCCCCGGGTTCTGGAGCCCCTAATGTCATAAGCCCCGCCTCGAGCCAGGCCTCTTATTCACAGCCCACGACTCCGCACGGCATCCTCTGTGTAAATAAGCACCAATCCACCTCTGACAGTGGGGCTCCCCCAGGCCCCATCCAACCTGCTGGACCTCCCCTTCTCCATGCCCCCTCCATGGGAGCAGAGCACGTGGCCTCTGAGTGCCCACGGACAATGTCTAGCGCCTCCCCAGGCTCAGGTGGGAGGTGCCCCGTCTCGGGTACCCAGACCAGCACCCCCAGCCACGGGGGGATGTTGGGAGTAGGTGCCTCCTTGATCCCCCCATCCCTGTCATTCTGCCAGACTCCCCAGCTTCTGGTGAGGTGCAAGTGCCCACAGCCCATGGAGTGGATGCTGCTAGGGCTGGGTTCGGACAGGGCAATCAGCCTCCTCCCCACCCCCAACCCCAGGCTTCAGCTCAAAACCAACCACTCTGCTAGACACAGTTTCCTGGATGTGTCTTTCCCACCCTCTGGGCTGCACAGGGCCTGGGCACCACCTGGGCATACGTCACCAGTGATGGTGAGATGCCAGTAGCCCTTTCCCTGAGGAAGGACAGAGGGTGGCCACGAGAGCCTGGGAGCAGCTACTTAGGCAAGGGCCTGCCCGTCCCGGGTCTCCCAAGGCCTGCACAGTCTGGGCCTGCTAGAGGCCCACGTGGGCATCTGGAGGAACTGCCTTTCCACCATCTCCAACCACACTTGGGCTGGGGGCCAGTGAGCAGCTCCCCAGACTCTGCAGCCAGCATCAGCCTTTATTTTCGGACCCATCTTCCTTCAAGGGATGCTGCAGGAGCTGAGACTGGGTTGCCCGTGTGCCCTCCCCACCCTGCAAGTCCGCACAGAGGACGCTCACCTGGGCCTTCCTAGAAGTGACAACTTTGGGTCTACTGAGTGCCAGGCCTTGCTAGGCATCTTTCATTGGGCCAGCTGGGCACTAGGCCAGGTGGGGACAGCCAGGGACAGAGTCTACAGCTGGCAGACTTGGGAGATGTGTGCCCTCCGGGCAGCAGGAGCTGCCTTGGCATCCATACCGCTGCCCCAGGCTGTCACCCTCTACTGCAGCCATCTCCTCCCGGCGCCACCCTAGGATGGACAACTGCAGTGTGGGTGCACCGGCTCTCCAGGGCCATGCGGGCCATAACATAACTCAGCTCCTGCTTGTCTCTGCGGCTCACCATCTCCCCCCGCATGCACACACCTTCAGGCCTTGCCTGCTCCAACCAGCCCCATAAGGCTGCCAGGTGCAGGAATTGGAGCCTACTAGCCATAGCAAGGCTTCCTTCAGCTCTTCCCAAACTAGACCTGACCTTCCACTGTCATCCTGTTCCACAGGGACAGGCATAGTTCAGTCCCGGACCAGCAACAGCCAGCAGCAGGAGCAGCCGGAGAGTTCCCAGACACATAGCAGGGGAGTGGGCAGCAGGGCACAACCTGGATCCCAGCCCTCCATCCCTGCCCCGCCAGGCCAGTGTTGGATTCTGAATGTGCCCTGGGTCTCCACTCTCCAGACCTTCCCTGGGGCTGTTTGCTATGACAGAGATGCCCTGTCACCCTTCCTTCTGTGCTTGGTGGGCTCCTATTCACATTTCAAGGCCCACTCACCAGTTACCAGGCTTTCAGGCAGAGGGAGGACCTCCATTCTCCAGGTTCCTCGATGCCAGGTGGCACCACTTTCACACTCAGCACACTGTACTAAGATGCTGTCTGATGGGTTTGTTGCATCACCCCTGCCCATCAGAGTGGACATCCCTTCTCTGTCCCCGGTACCTGGCACAAGGTCATTGGCCGTGAGGGACAGTGGCAGCAGGCAACAGTGCACACATACACATGAGCATTCTAAGATAGCCCAAATGAGGGTGCCCTGGAGGGATGTCCTTGGGAAGAGGGGCCATGGGGAAAGGACCTAGCCATGGAAGCTATCCACCTTTTCCAAAGAAGGGCAAGACTGTTGTCCCATCGCTGGCTGTGAGACGTTAGTTGGAAGCCATGGAGCCACTTCTCCAGGCCTGAGAGGTGAGATGGTACCACCAGATCTCCTGGGCTGGGGCTCCAGCAGCTCACAACGGTGCCTTCCCTCCCCTAAGGGCCCACTGGGACAGACCCCCATCGGGCCACACACCCCACCTTTCTCCAGACGCACCCCACCCCCCCACCAGCCTTTCAGTCCCTGGGACTGTTATCCCCAGACCATCCTGTATGCCCCAACCTCCCCACTTCCCAGATCTCTGGGTCGTGTCCTCTGTAATAGAAGTCAATCATCCTCTCTGCATAAAGATCTTTTTTTTTTTTTTTTTTGTGAGGGGGGGTCTCTCGCTCTTTCCCAGGCTGGAGTGCAGTGGCGCAATCCCGGCTCACTGCAAGCTCCGCCTCCCAGGTTCACGCCATTCTCCTGCCTCAGCCTCTCCGAGTAGCTGGGACTACAGGCGCCCGCCACCGCGCCCGGATAATTTTTTTGTATTTTTTTTAGTAGAGACAGGGTTTCACCATGGTCTCGATCTCCTGACCTCGTGATCCGCCCGCCTCGGCCTCCCAAAGTGCTGGGATTACAAGCGTGAGCCACCGCGCCCGGCCTGCATAAAGATCTTGACAAAAGCCCAGCTCTGGTCAAACCTAAATCATCCACCCACTGCCTGCCTTTGACCAAGCAGCTGCTCTTTCCGGAGCAAAACACTCTCTGCATCGACTGGCCTCACTCTAAATTCATGACCACAAATCTCCAAACTTCCCTAGTACGTTCACTTTCCCACTTGTTAAAATCGGCATCCCTCCCTCCCTCTCCAACCTCCCAGCAGCTCCTCCGCCCCCCCTTCCATGCTGTGACTCTGCCTGGTACTTAGGGGGAAACGGAAGTCCAGGCAGGAACTCACCCCCCACACGCCCGCCTGCATCTGACCTCAAACTCTCTCTGCTGATTGAAGGGCAAGTCCTCAACCTGTGCCCTAGAGCCCAACCCCTCTCATCTCACCCCAGGGTTCCCCCACTTCAGTTATCCCCTTCTTATGGTCACTGCCCCTACTCTACAAAGCCAGCCCCACCCCTTAGAACCACCCCTCCAGCCCTGTCCCCTTTCTGCTGCCTCCCATAGCCACCTTCCCCACATGTCTGTATCCAGGCACTTCGCTGACCCCTCACACTCTCTCCTTAACCCCCGGCAGGTCATCTGCAGACCCTCCACCGAGGGTCTTCTGTGGGTCATGCCCTACTCCACATCACCAAGCACCAGGCTTATTCTGCCCTCTTTCTCAGCAGCACTTGGCACAGCAGCCTTTCCCCTGGAACACTCACAGGGTCTGTGACTGCCTTGAAAGCCACTCCTCCGCAGCCCTTTCTTCTCCCAAACTCTGAAGTCAGAGGTTCTTGCTAAGAGTGATTCTCTCTCCTCCTCTAAAGGACATTCGGCAATGTCTGGAATACAGGGAGGGGGGCCACTACTGGCATCTGTAGGTAGAAGCCAAAGATGCTGCCAAATGTCCTGCAAGGTTCAGGGCCGCCCCCACAACAAAGAATTACCAGGTACAAAATGCTGAAATTAAGAAATGCTGCTCTAAAAGCAGCAACCCAGCTCAGTCCAGGGATCCTTCCTCTTCCTCTACACCCGTGGCTCCCCTCCAGATGCGACAGCACTCCCCCAGGCACCTCCTGCCCTGCTCTCCCCGCTGAACCCCAGGCTCCTTCAGCCCACCTACTCTCTGACCCCTTTAATGTCACGTGGACACCTCAGACCTGACATACCCATTTCCCCCAGCCCTGCCTCACCCCGAGGTCCTTAGTGCTGGATTCTCAGTGAATGGTACAGCTCCCCACCCAGAGCCTGTGCCCTCACCCCACGCATGCAATCACAAGTGGGGCCACCGTGACCCCTAAACACTCCAAAAGCACCTGCTCCTGTCCATCTCTGTAGCCTCTCTCCCTTGCATAACCTCAGTGGCTTCCCAGCTGTTCTGCTTCCAGCCCATTCTCCGGAATGCATCGAGGACGTCTTAAACCTTAACTCGGATGTGGCACCATCTTCCTTCAAACCTTCCAGTAGCTGCCGCCTGTTGCTTGTGAAATAAAACCCTCCCTGTCTCTGACTTGGCTGTGGGCCCCTCCCCATGCCAGTTACACAGACCCGACACACCTTGTTTTCCCCTGCCTCAGGGCCTTTGCACTGGCTACTCAGTTGCTGAATTTTCACAGGCAGCCTCCTGCCATTTAGGGCTAGGCTGAAATATCACATCCTCAGAGGGGCCCTTCCTAACCAGCAGCCTAAGGGGGTGCTCCGCTCTGCCATCATTTGCCAATGCTAGATGTTTTCTGGTTTGCTGACTTATTGTCCAACCCTCCCCGCCCTGAATAAGCTCCATGAGAAGAGGAACCCGCCTTGCCCGCTGCTATTCCCAGCAGAACAGAGACTGCCTACCTGGTATGTTGGATGAGTGAACAAATTGAGCCTACATAGCTGCATGGCCGGTGACTGGGGAGGTGAACAGGCCACAGACCCCTGGGAGGGGATGGTTAGCCACCTGGGCTTTGTTTACACCCCAGGGTCCTGTACCCCTCCCACCACCCAGGCTGGGGCTCAAAGGACTGAACCTTGTCCCTGCCCTCCCCTTAAGCCACCAGGCTCAGACAAGTGGCATCTTCAAGAGAATGCAGGATCAGAGACCAAGAGCCAAATCCTAATGGAGGCTGGTGACGGGTGGCCCGAGAGCCAGGGGCCTCCCCGGGCACGAAGCACAGCACCTCCTTCCACCCAGCAGCAGAGGCCGAGAGGAGGGCCAGCCTCTACTGTCCTTGATAAACAGGGCGCTGCATGTACTGCCTCTGTCCTAGGGCTGCCTCAAGGTCTCTGCCTGGGAGCCTCCCAGCGGGGCTGTCCCCTACTCGTAGCGGCATGGCCAGAGCCCCTATCCACTCTACACTCAACGCAGACCCCACTCCCCCAGCCAGGAGCAAGAGGAAGAACAGCACCTCCCTGCAGTCCTTCCCTTGTGCTAATGCCCAGGACTGGGCCGCTGTTCAGTCTCAGGGTTTGTGACTCATGACTGAAACCCAAGGCCGACTGAAGGCAGAGGGCACAGTGTCCCCTGAGCACGTCCTCGTGTCCTCAGTGCGGCCCCAGCATGTGACCCTCCAGAAGGCTGGCAAACAGCAACCTCTCCCCAGAACTTGGGAACTCCAAGCTTCAGCCCTGCCCTGCTGCTTCCTGGCCAGGACCCCTGGAGCACTCGCTGAAGTCTTTGGTATTCACTGGAAGGTGGGATAGCCACCTGGGGCCCCAGAGGGCAAGGGGAGTTAAAGGCACACAGGAGGCGGGAAGGTCAGCACAGCACACTCCACTTTATTTCCTCCCCCTTCTACCCCAAGCAGGGCTTCCTTGACCCTCTGAAAGGCCACCAAAACAGTACCCTTGGGGACTGAGGGGCCTCTGGCCCAGGCCCACTCACTGGCACCCTGGATGCTTTCTTCATGCCTGGGACAAACCTCATGGGGAAAGCCGGAGCTAGGGCAGAGGAGGAGGGGGCCTTGCCTGGAGGAGGACAGGCCAGGTAACCCCAGCCCTTTCTCCTTCCAAGGCTGCGCCTGGCTGAGCTCCAGGGAATAGCAGTCTGGGGTGGAGATGACTGAGTCCTCTGTTCAGGGGCCAGCTGAGGTTCCCATTGTGCAATCCGGTGGGGCCTCACTTCTTTCTCTTCTCCCCGATGGTGGCAGCCCTTGACCTAGCACCTTCCTGCTCTGCAGGGGTGTGAGTTGGGCTCTCAAAGCCTCCTGGAGAGAAGGGCTGGAGGCTACACCGCTGCAGAACATCCCCCACACTTGGGCATGTTGGGTGGGATGGGAGGCTGTTCCCAGGGTCCCAGCCACAGGGCTGCCCCGAGGGAGAGATAGGGACACCATTAGTCCATGCTGGGGGGCAGGGCCTCAGGCACAGGAGGGATTCCAGGGTTCTGTGGGACTGGAACCTACTTCTTCCCCACCCCTTCCAGGACCTGTCTCTGGAGAATGTCACCTCCCATTCCCAGCATCCTCCAGGGCTGGGGCAAAAGTCAAGAGCAGGCAGAGCCAGGCCTGCCTTCCCCTATGGCAGAGCTAGAAGAACCCCTGGCCCTAGGAGCCCTTAGGGGAACACAGTGAAGAGAGGGGAAGAGGCCCGGCCCTCTGAGATGGGGTGGTAGGTTGGGGCTGGAAGACAGTGGTGTGGCCCAGAGGAGCCAAGAGGTAGACGACCCAGCTCCACTGGGCAGAGGATGCCCTCCCTACTTGGGGACAGAGGCCACAGGCTTAATCTTCGGACCTCCCCTTGAAATGATTTCCAGGTACACAGCCCCCTGGCAGAGCTGGGCTTCCCTGGACAGGGACTGGCTGGATTCCTGCTTCTGAAGATGGGACTGTGGGGTCGGTGGACACTCTAGCCAGCCAGGACTGCTCCTGAGCAACACTGGGGGCACCTGCTCCAGGCCTTGACCTTGGGGAGGAAGCCAGGGTCTGAGGCTGCCTTGCCGAGGCCTCTGCACTGAGCTTTTTCAGGGCAGGGGACTCCCCCCCAGGTGGGCTCTCCCCAGGCCCTGCAGGAGCAGGCTGGCCTCCCGCACTGGAACCACTGGGGTCAGGGCTCCTGGATTCGGCCGACAGTGCCTCCAAAAGCCGCTGCAGGGATAGAGAGGCCGGAGCGGGGCTGTGGGCATGGGACCCTGCAACAGGAAAGACAGGAGGTGGAGCCTCTGAACTGTAGGATGACATGTGGCCCAGCTGTGCGGAGCCAGAGCTGGCTTTAGTGTCACTCACGGGGACGAAGAGCCCAGCTCATGGGAGTGGTGCCCACCCATGCCACTGCCTAGTGCCTCCAAGACCCGGATTCCCACACTACTAGAGACCAGGACAATGAAGCCATCCCATCTCTTCCCTGCCTGGCCCCTGAAGTCACCATCAGAATGTCAGGCCACTCAGGCTTCCACCACTGCCCCATTCACACCCGAGACCGCTGGGACAGTTAAGTTGCCTGACCCAGCACCAAAGCGCCCGCCTTCTGGACCCTTCACCCAGGCTGCTCTGCCCGCAGCCATACCCTACCACTCACCCCGAACCCAAGACCTCCCCTAGAACCGTTCCTGCACTTAATGGCCACATCTAAACCCTGCACCGTGCCAGGAGCTAGGTTGGGGCTTCCTTGTTCTTCACTGTCATGCCAGACTACAACTGTACCCCACCTCTTTGTGGGCACTCTTCCTCATTCAAGCCCATGTTCTCTGGCTGGCCCCAGCCCCTCAGCACTGCCTCCCATCCCAGTTCCTCCTGCGCACGCAGCAAGGGCTTCACCAGGAGCCTCTTCCCTCAGCTGACCCTGACCAAATCCTCACTCCCACATTTCAACTGGCGATCTTCTACCAGGTCCTGTTAGCCTCACAGCCCACACCTCCCTCCAGACCTGGTCAGCACCAGGAGCTGCCACCATTGCAGCCCGTTCCTGGGGGCCACCCTCCACAGTACCCCCTCCACCTGTGCACACTGAGGTAGCGCGGCTCTGCAGACACTCCCCAGACCCAGCATCTTCCTACACCAGCCCTCCCCACTTCAGATCACTCCCACCTACATAGGCTCCACAGCCCCCATGGCAGTCACCCCCTCAGAGGCAGCCTCAACCACCTTCCCCTGCCATCACACCTGCTGCCAGACCCAGCCCTAGAGTGCTGGCATCCCCCGTCTCTACCAGGTGTCTCCTGCTCTCCAGTCAGCAGAGGCACATCTTCTCCTTTGTTTCCAACCCCTTCTGCCTACCTCTGGTGGCCTCACCTCTCCTTAGGCAACAGAGTCCCCAGCATCCGTACATCAAGATCCTCCTGCAGACTTAGGTCTATTCCTGTCTTCTTCCTTCCCACTAGATCCAAGGAAATGCCTCAGCTCCCACCATGTGCAGCCTTTTTCCAAACATTCTGGGTGTCCTTTCTCCCCGCTGTATCCACCCCTCTCCTCCAGCAGGTCATGGTTCCAGCATCTGAATGTACTCCCATGCTCACCATCTTGATAGACCCATCCCTTGACCACAGGCCTTTCCACCACCTCCCAATTCCCTAGTCATGGTAGTCAAACCTCTAGAAAAATTACATACAAGGCCAAGATGGTGGCTCACATCTGTAATCCCAGGACTTTGGGAGGCTGAGGCAGGCGGATCGCTAGAGGTCGGGAGTTCAAGACCAGCCTGGCCAACATGGTAAAACCCTGTCTCTACCAAAAATACAAAATGTAGCCAGCATGGTGGTGCTCACCTCTAATCCTAGCTACTCGGGAGGCTGAGGCGCACAAGACTCCATCTCAACAAAAGAAATTACATACAGATTTCTCACTACATCTATTCTTTAGGGACTTTTTTTTTAAGAAGATATTTAGTACAGTAAAAAAGTGTAGGGGAAAGAATGGTGCTGGAACAACTGGCTAGTTACGTGAAGAATGAAGTTGGACCCCTTCCTTACACCCTGTTCAAGGGTTCACTCCAAATGGGTCATATACTTAAATGTAAAACCTGAAACTAAGACTTACATGGAAACAGGAGCAAATCTCCATGACCTTGGGTTAGGCAAAGGCATCATAGACACCAAAAAGGAGTGACAAAATTGGTCAGTTGGACTTCCAAATTTAAGATCCTGGTGTTCAAAGGACATCATTAAAAAGTAGGAAAAACAAAAAACACAGGATGTGATGAAATATTTAAGGGCAACATCTGATGAGGGACATGTGTCTAGAATATATAAAGAACTCTTACAACTCAGAAGAGACAACCCAATTGATGAAAAACAGACAGAGGATATGAACATTCTCCAAAGATACAGATGACCAACAAGCACATTAAAAGATGTTCATTATTAGTTACTAGGGAAATGTAACTCAGAACTACAATGAGATACTACTTCATACTCACTAGGATGGTTCTAATCAAAATGATAGATAACAAGTGTCAGCAAGGATGGGAGAAATCAGAACCCTCGTATACTGCTGGTGGGAATAAAAATGGTGCATCCACTTGAAAATATCTTAGCAACAGCCAGGCGCTGTGCCTCCGCCTGTAATCCCAGCACTTTGGGAGGCCGAGACGGGTGGATCACGAGGTCAGGAGTTCGAGACCAGCCTGACCAACATGGTGAAACCCCGTCTCTACTAAAAATACAAAAATTAGCCGGGCATGGTGGCACATACCTGTAGTCCCAGCTACTTGGGAGGCTGAGGCAGGAGAATTGCTTGAACCCTGGAGGTGGAGGTTGCAATGAGGCAAGATTGCATCATTGCACTCCAGCCTGGGCGACAGAGTGAGACTCCATCTCAAAAAAAAAAAAAAACCTTAGCAGTTAAACATAGAGTTATCGTAGGACCTAGCAATTCCATTCCTAGGCCGGGCGCGGTGGCTCACGCCTGTAATCCCAGCACTTTGGGAGGCTGAGGCGGGTGGATCACGAGGTCAGCAGATCGAGACCACCCTGGCTAACATGGTGAAACCCCATCTCTACTAAAAATACAAAAAATTAGCTGGGCGTGGTGGCGGGCGCCTGTAGTCCCAGCTACTCGGGAGGCTGAGGCAGGAGAATCGCTTGAACCCGGGAGGCAGAGCTTGCAGTGAGCCCAGATCGCACCACTGCCCTCCAGCCTGGGCGGCAGAGCGAGACTCTGTCTCAAAAAAAAAAAAAAAAATTCCATTCCTAGCTGTATACTCAAAAGAAATGACATGTTGACACAAAATCTTGTACATAAATGTCCATAGTAGCTCTATTCATAATAGCTGCAAAGTAAAAACCCAAGTGTCCCTCAGCTGGTGACTAAGTATGGCATATCTATCCAACGGAATGTTATTCGGCGATGTTATTGATACATGCTACAACATGGATGAACCTCGAAAACATTAAGAAGACAGACACAAGAGGCTATGTGTTGTGATTCCACTTATGGGAAATGTCCAGGCAAATCCAGAGAGGCAAAGTAGGTTAGTAATTACCTGGGGCTGGAGGCAGAAGCAGGTAGTGAGGGGAGGGAGAGGGCAATTTGCATGCAAGATGACCCAGGAGTAGAATCTGGGTCAGGGGTTATGTACACTTCAACCTTCCAGGATGTCAAATTGTTTTCCAAAGTGGTTGCGGCCCCTTTTATTCCTATCAGTAGGGTCTAGCATTTCCATTCATCACTCTATATCCTTACCAGTATTTGGTATTATTGGGCTTTAAAGTGTCTAGTTTCGTGGCTATAGAATGGTATTATAGTCTTCATTTGCATTTCCTCAATTACTGAGGTTGAGCATCTTTAGTGTGTTTCCCATTTGGTCTCCGAGATGTCTGTTAAGTCTCTTCCCATTTTTCTATTTGATTTTTTTTTTTTTTTTTTTTTGAGACAGAGTCTGGCTCTGTTACCCAGACTGGAGTGCAGTGGCACGATCTTGGCTCACTGCAACCTCCGCCTCCCAGGTTCAAGTGATTCTTCTGCCTCAGCCTCCCTGAGTAGGTGGGACCACAGGTGCACACCACTATCCCACTAACTTTTATATTTTTTTTAAGAGATGGGGTCTCACTATGTTGTCCAGGCTGGTCTTGAACTCCTAAGCTCAAGTGATCCACCCACCTCAGCCTCCCAAAGTGCTGTGATTACAGGCATAAACCATCATACTCAGCTGGTTTGTTCTTGTATTAATGTGTAGCTCTTTATGTATTTTGTATACAAATTATGTGTTGCAAAAAAATATATTGGGGCCAGGCACAGTGGCTCACACATGTAATCCCAGCACTTTGGGAGGCTGAGGCAGGGGGATCACCTGAGGTCATGAGCTCAAGACCAGCCTAGCCAACATGGTGAAACCCCATCTCTACTAAAAATACAAAATTAGCTGGGCGTGGTGGTACGTGACTATAATCCCAGCTACAAGGGAGGCTGAGGCAGGAGAATCGCTTGAACCCGGGAGGCAAAAGTTGCAGTGGGCCAAGATCGTACCATTGCACTCCAGCCTGGGCAAAAAGAGTGAAACTGTCTCAAAAAAAAAAATCTTCATTTGTAACCTGTATTTTCACTTTCTTTTTGGTGCCTTTGGACAAAGTTATAATTAATGTAGTTGAATTTATGAATCTTTCTAGTTTTACAGTTAGTGCTGTATCTCATTTAAGTGATCCTTCCCTATCCCAAGGTCATGAAGAGATCTTACTATATATTTTTTTCTAAACGTGTTAAAGTTTTTATTACATGTGTCTTTCATGCATCCAGAGTTATTTGCACATGATATGAGTTAGGAATTTTTAAATAGATGCTAAATGGCTCTAAGACAACTAAATAACTTAACTGTCCTTCCCTAGTGACCATCAATGGCCCTTCATCAAGGCTCTGCTTCTGAATGGGATCTGTTTCTAAATTTGATTCTGTTCCAGCAGGCAATTGTCTAGCTTTGCTCCAGTGCTATGCATTTATGTAAAGACGTTTCATGAACTAGATGACTAACATCTGCTACGGCAAGTCTTTTTAGTTTTTCCTTCAGGGATGTCTTGGCTATTACTGACCTTTCATGTTTTCATATAAAAACTTTATAATCACTCTGTCAATTGGGAGGCCAAGGCAGGCGTATCACTTGCGGTCAGGAGTTCGAGATCAGCTTGGCCAACATGGTGAAACCCTGTCTCCACTAAAAATACAAAAATTAGCTGGGTGTGGTGGCACACACCTGTAAGCCCAGCTACTCAGGAGACTGAGGCACAAGAATCACTTGAACCTCGGAGGCAGAGGCTGCAGTGAGCCGAGATTGTGCCACTGCACTCCAGCCTGGGTGACAGAGTGAGACTCCATCTTTAAAAAAAAAAAAAAAAAATCACTCTGTCAAGATCAAAATTATTTTGAGTGGGAATTTATAGATTAATTTGGGAAGACTGAATTTTTATAACATTGCCTTCCTTTCAATAACAGATTTCTCTCTATTTAAGTATTATTTAATGATTTTAATAAAGGTTGATTTTTCCTCAAATGTTTGATACAGCTGTCAGATTTATTCCTTGGGACCTTTATGATTGCTATTATAATGGTATGTTTACTAACAATTGTGTTTTCTAACTGGGTGCACAGAAATACGATTTTTATATTAACTGTATTTACCTTTTCTACTTCTTATTAGTTCTAATAACTTGTTTATAGATTGTTGCTTTCAATACAGGTAATCATCTATTATGAACGATTTCTTTGCTTCCTTTCCAATCTTCGGACCCTTAGTTTCTTTGGCTCTACCTCAGTGCCCAGGACCTCCACTGCCACACAATGTGGAGTAGATGGGACAATGGTGGGAAAACTTGTCTTGGTCCCAGTTTTAATGTTTTACCTTTAACTTTTGTTCTAGGTTTTTGGTAGATGTTTATTATCTAGGCTAAGCAAGTGAGCCCTATTCCTCTTTGGTTAGAGTTGAGTCATAGTGAGTGTTAACTTTCCTCAAGTGCTTGTTCTGCATCGTCGTGGCAAGCCCCCGTGATCTCACCCTGCTCCCCCTGCAAACTCATCTCCCTCCGCGTCACCCTCCCTGACACCATTAGAGCACAGGTGCCTTTTCCAGGTTCAAGTCACCTTCCTGCCATGCCACTCACCTCTCCCACGGGGCCTGGGGCCACTTGGGCTGCAGCCGTAGAGTTTGAGGACCCGGGTGATGTCCGAGGCACTCAGGTTCCATCGCTGGCCGATGTGGACACTGGGGGCCCAAAGTGGTGTGATGGTGGGCAGCCCACGCCGGCTGAAGGCGAGCCTGGAACCCAGCGGGAGACCCCTGAGCCCAGACCACCACGGGAGAGGCTGGGGGAAGCAGAGGGAGAAGAAGGCAGGGTCCTCACCTCCCATAGTGCATCACAGAGGAGTAGTCATAGGGCGTCAGCATGTTGCTGCTCCGAGACTTGATGAAGTTGATTTCAAAGCCTAAAAATACAAAAACAATACAACCTACTGACATATAAAGAGGGCAGGCAACAAAGGGCGGGCAATGGCTGGAGAGTCTTCCGGGAGCTCATAACTCACCCAAGCTGAGGGGCAACACTTCCCCAGATTTGGAGCCCATCTCCCCCTCACTCAGGTCCCCCAGGCCTTCAAAGGGATTGCTCCCCTAGTCCTCCCAAACCCAGCCAGCCACACATACACGCCACCTCAGTCACAGCAGCTTCCTCTCCATGGAGCAAATCAGCGCTCCAGCACCTTCATACCTCACCACCTGCCTAACATAGCTGCCTCTCGAGGTCTTCTTTCTTTTTAAAAATTCATTAAACATATCTTTGGATAAGTAGTATATTCATTTGGTTCAACAGTCAAATATTGAGCTGTAGTAAAAGTCTATTCCATCCCCTGCTTCCTGAGTTCCCACCTCCCCGCCCCACAACAGTTAATTACTGTTATTAATGTGTCTGCCCTAGCAGTTTCCGTACATGTTAACCTAATGAGAACATCTTAACCTAAATGAGAACAAATACGTTCTCATTTTTTCCACTGGGGAACTGGTGTTTTAGCCTGTTTTATCATTAGGAATAATTATTAGTGCTGTTTTCCAACTCAATTTCTGCTTTTACCTTTTTAAATTCCCTCCTGCTTTCATTTAACTTGGGCTGACATGCTCAATTTGTTCTGTTTACTGATACGTAAGTCTACACGTTTTCTCTGAGCATTGCTTTAGCAGCGAACCATTGGTTTTTGTATAGTCTTTCATGATTTTTGTTTTAGAATTGCTGTACTTTAACTCCAGAGCTGAAAGAAAGTTTTGTTGTTTTTTTCAATTTCTGAATAGGAGAAGCTTTTGGTTTTGATGTATCGGTTTCTACTTTATATCGTGATCAGAATGTTTATATTGGTCTACTTTCAGAGTTGCAGGTTTTCATGGCATTTCATGGTATATCACGAAATTATCAGGGTAAACTTTCACAACTGTTCCACGAGCATTGGGAAGCATCAGTCTGTTTTCAGGGTACAGAGTCACTTGTCACCCCCCTCACTACCTCCCCAGCCTGGTCTGATTCAATATCCATCCCCTTCCTTTGTGAGGTGCTACCCACGTGCCCCAGTCACCCCTTTCTCTGTGACTCGTGTTTGCTGAGAGCCACTGAGAAAGCGGTGTTTGAGGCCTGGGAAGGTCCCTGGGCCCAGGCAGCTTCCCTGGCTGCCTCACCTGGCTAACACCAGAGCAGTGAAAGGTCTCGTGCTAGATGCCCTCCACCTGCCGGAGGCCTTCCCGCTCCAACCCCTAAGCCAGACTCCCACCCAAACCTCCTCTGCCCCTCCCTCGTGGGGCTCTTCCTGCCTCCTGAACCAGACCATCAAGCCCACAATGGGAGAGACCCCACCATCACCAGGATCTGATCCCCGGCGCCACCCAGCTGCTGCTGCCAGCACAGGAACCACAGCCCACCTGCCTCCAGCCTCCAGTCTCCCATGGCCATAGTCTGCGTTTCTTCTACCTGCTCACTGGCACCACTGGCACATGTCCCAGCTCCACAGTGCTGCCCTCAGCCCGTGGCCCAGCACTTGGCTTGTGCAGCCTGCTACCTTAGGGTTCCACTTTGGCTCAGCTCCCCAAGCTGGCACACAGCCCCAGCCCACGGTGGTGGTGTCTGGTACATGAGACCGCTGCTAGAGTACTCAACAAGCAGGTATCATGGGCACTGCCTGCCCTATCCCCAGGGAGAGGACAGTGTCAGGGATGAGAGGCGAGACAAAGCAGGTGGTGGCGCCCTAGCTCAGGCACAAACACAGGTGGGCGGAGGAAGGCCTGGGGCCCAGAACAGCAGCTGGATCACCTCCAGGTCCCAGAGAGAAGCGAGACCCCCACCTTCCCCAAAGGAAGCAGGCAGGTGGTGGGGAGGATGGATAGCCTCACCCATGGGGACCAGGCGACTTGGGCCCAAGCCCTGCTGTCCCCTCCCCGGCACCAGCCTGTCCTGTCTGTGGCCTGGCTCACCTGGGAGGATCTCGTTCCAGTTGACACGGATATAGCGGTCCCGGTCGGCCCGCGCGTGCTCGTGCCAGAAGCCCAGCACATGCATGAGCTCATGAAGGACAATGCCCCGGCCCTTCTGGAGACAAGTGGGTGCCAGGGAGACCACCTGCATCCCTCCACTGCGCCCCACACTCGAGAAGCACCTGCAGGGTGATGAGAGCAAGCGGGGTGAGCGCCAGCCCAGATCCCTCCAGACATATAGACCTGGGCTCTCCCTCCCCACACAACACAAGATAGACAAACTCCCAAAAGGCAGGCCCTACTCTGGGCTCTAGTCTCAGATTCACCGTTCTCCAAGCCCCTTTACTGCCTGGACTTCTGTGAAATGGCCATACCGGACCCCCATCACCAGCCTGGGCTGCAGGGAGGTGGCAGAAACTGATATATGAACACAGAGGACAGAAGCAGCTCACTAAGTGAGCACACCCTCCTGGGCAGCCCTGAGCCAAGGCTTTCACACACATTGCCTCAGGCCCCTGACAAGCTAGGAAGCAGGTATCGCCACCACTCACACCCCCGAGGGGACAGAAGAGGCTCAGAAGTTAGGGGACTTGCCAGGACTCAGTGACTCACGCACTGTCTGCCCCACAAAACCTCCCCTCCTCACCACCCCATGAAGTCCCCTGGGAGAGGAGGGCTTTGTACATGGAGGGTGTAGCACCATTCCCATCCCTTTCCCACCTTCCGCCCTGGAGGTCCAGCTCACACTGGGCAGACCCCTCAGGGTGGGCAGGGGGACTGAGCCCTGGAGGATGGGCCCAGAGGGGCCATTGTCTAGAAATACATTTTAGACAATGGACAAGTTAATTCCGGGCTGAACCCAGAAGCGAGCTGAGATACGCGTCCTGGCCCCAGTACTTACCCATACATGGGGATGATGGAAATGAAGTCTCTCTGGCCCTCGTAGGGGACAAACCTGATGCACGTGGAATGTTCAAACTCCGCAAGAGCCTCCAGGATGACCTGGCGGCTGGGCTCATCTGGAAGACACCACCTGGCTGAGCGCCTAGAGCCCTGGTGGTCTTTGAGCTCTACATGAGGGTCTGGGAGCAGAGCTCTGAACTCACTCTCCCAAAACAGCATCAAGAAAGGGCAGCCTAGTGGTGCCAGGAAGAAGCTGGGCCCCAGACAGATCCTGGCTGTGTGGCCTTGGGTAGGTCACTGTCCTCTGCACTGCATGGTCTCAAGGGGAACCAGATCCCCCTAGACATACTTTCCCATCAGCTCTCCCAGGATTTTAACCCTCCCTACTCAGGAGACATTCAGCAACAGAAGGGCTTCTATGGACAGGTTCTTCGGGTAGGGAGGTGGAGGGGATGTGGTGGTGTAAGAGCAAAAGGGAAGAGAGGAACACATCTGCCGCATTAGGAAGAAGGGGCTGAGGCAGGGAGGGAGCCCGCCATGCTCACTCACCGTACTTGCTGGAGAGCAGGAAGGGGACCTCCACGACACCACCACCACCCGTGGGCCACTTGTTGCTGGTTGCTGACAGCAGTCGGAAGGGACTCTGAGGAGAGAGCAGCAGTTCAACCCCTGGGGACAGAGGCCACCCAAGCTTTGTGCCCCAAGGGTACCACACCCCAGGGCACCAGAACCCCAAAGATGTGGGAGTCAGGACCTGTGTGCATGGGAATGGGGGACCATTAGAGACGGGACAGAGCTGTGGAAGGCAACGGGCCAGCTACATGAACCTTGATGCACAAGACAGTCCCTTGGCCTATGACGAAAGAATTTCAATCTCAAGTAAACAAGAGATTAGTCCCTGAGGATGTTGGCTAGGAGGCCCAGCACCCCAGGGTGCCCTGGAGCAGGAGGGCTTGGGCCAGCAGCCCCACCCCAGCATGTTGGCAGTGCCCCTTCCAGAGGGGAACAGCCACCAGGCTTCCCTGAACGTGGGACAATCATGGGAACAGAGCCTATATGGAGTGAAAGTGAGGCAGCACCCCGGCCTCGGCCACTCTCTTCTGCTCTCCAGCAACCAGAGCCCTTCGGCACCCAGGCTCCACAGCACCCCAGCGTGCCTGTGCCATCAGCTGGAGGCATTTGATTCTGCTCTGGGTGGTTGCACACCACCTCCCCGAGCACTCACTGCATAACCCGGAGGGTCTGCCCTGGCCCCGGAGTTCCCGGGCAGCCTTGGGCCAGCCTCTGGCTCTCCTGCCCAGCCAGAGGCTGTGCCGTCAGTGGTGGCCTCCAACAGGACAGTCTTGCCTTCCCCTGGGTCACTGTCCTATTCAGGAGCCTTCTGCCATTCGCAGTTGCCTAAAACACATCGCTGCTGTCCTGGGCACAGTGTTCCTTTTCTGCTAGCAAGGCACCCCAATCCCCAGCAACCTTCTCCCTTCAGATGTGACCCCTCGACCACAGCCAAGATGGTCAGGCTCAACATCACTCCTTGTTCCACCATCCCTAGGTCGCCACTGCCACCAGGCCCTTTATTCGCCACCGGCCACTCTGCCAACTCTTGCTCATCTCTTCCTTTATCTGAGCACCTCCCAAGTGCTGAGCACCTCCCCTGGGCAGGGTACCAAGCTGGGTCAGGTGTTCAAACCTCCTCCTTCAGGAAGCCCTCTCAGGCCGACTGCCAGCACTTCAGATACCAGCCTCCCTTAGCATTCGGGCTGGCTTATTCCTATTTCCTAACAGAACAGTCGCTCTGACCTTGACAAAAAGAGGCATCTACCAAGCTATGTGCGTCCCTCACACATCAGGCCCCGTGACATCCAGGGTGGGCTCAGAGGGCCTGTCGCCAGCTGAGGGCTTATCCGCACCCACACACGTCAGTGTGTGCACTCACTGGCCGGACGATGTCCCCCTCGATGAGGAAGCTGCTCTCTGGGGTTTCTTCCGGGATGAGCCCTGGGAAAGGAGGAAGGACGTGTTGGCCCATGTCCCCCAGAACACTGACTCATGGGACAGGCCAAGCAAGTCCCTACTTAAGTCTATCCTTGTGTCTCTTTCCTAGTGGATTGTTACTTTTATAAGTTCTTAAATGGCCTGATAAAAGTATAGGTCATCGGCTCTCCGAGCCTGGGTGTTTAGTTAAGTCATTAGTCGATGTTTGAGAATGTCAGCCACCCTGTGCGGGACTGTCTGCAGGTGTGAGGGGGCTGGGGGACAAAGACAAAGGAGTCTGAGGCTTGGAGTCTGTCCCTCTCCTGACTGTGGAGCTAGAGGTTCCCTGAGCACTGAGCCTGTGTGGCCTCAGGAAGTCACACACTCCCTGAGTGTGCGAGGCTTCTCAGCTGGACTGCATCCTTCCCCCGCTCAAACACAGCCCATGACCTACGCAATCCAGTCCCAAGCCCAGGTCCCTGCTGTCAGGAAGCAGCGGTTTCTTCCAGCCTGAGCCACACTCCTCAGAACAGGACCTGGGGTCTCCCGCCCACCTCATCCCCCATCTATTCCCCACCCATCTGTTATATTCGGGCCCCTTAAGGTGGCAATTTTGTTCCACAAATTTGTTCCACCATCAGAGGCAGGCAAATACCGGCTCTCGCAAGCCCCTCTCCCCTTAGCCCCTCTGCTTCTCGTCTCTCCCTGAGCCGGGTCTCCCACAAGTGACTCACAGAGGGAGTGAGGGAAGCAGGATAGAAGGCAGGGAAGAACCCAGGCGCAGCCTCAGCCAGATCCCATGGGCGCTCCAGACCACAAATGGCACCGCTGACTTGTACCACCTTTAGGCAGGGGCCAGACTCCTGTCCCTTAGAAGTCACAGTGGGCCACCTCAGGCAGACAAGGGAGTAGGCCCCAGGCATCTCTGGCTGAGGCAGCTCCTTTTGGCCAAGGGCCAGTTTTGGGAGGCAGACAGCTGTGCAGCATTAGCCATATTCACAGTGGCTGGAGATGGGCAGGTGCTTCCCAGGAAAGCACTGGGTGAGGCATGGACAGCCCTTATGAGACAGCCTCACTGTAGGTGATAGGATAGTTGTTGGGGTCACCAGCATTTGGGAGTTTTCTCCATTGGTTCTGGTTACCTGCAGACCACTCACGGTGGTCCAGGGGTGGGATGGTGCCTGGGGCTCAATGCTCAGCTAGTGCTGGGCCCCCAAGTCAGCTCACGGAGGAAGAAGGGAGCAGATCACACAGTGGCTACCACATCTGGTAGGATCTCACCCACCCTTAGGGCAAGGTTGCCCCCTGTTCAGCCCTCATTGCTTCAACCCTGAGTGCTTCAGCCCTCATTGCTCTAACATCTGAACTCCAGTCTCCATTTTGACTGGCTTTGTTCAGACTATTTATACACCCTCATTCCTCAGCTGACATCCCCAGACGGCAAGACCCTGAGCCTGACCTTTTTTTGTTTTTTTTGTTTTTCTTTTTTTTTGTGAGATGCTCTGTCGCCCCGGCTGGAGTGCAGTGGCACGATCTCAGCTCACTGCAAGCTCTGCCTCCCAGGTTCATGCCATTCTCCTGCCTCAGCCTCCTGAGTAGTTGGGACTACAGGCGCCCGCCACCACGCCCAGCTAATTTTTGTGTTTTTGGTAGAGACGGGGTTTCACTGTGTTAGCCAGGATGGTCTCGATCTCCTGACCTCATGATCCACCCGCCTCAGCCTCCCAAAGTGCTGGGATTACAGGCGAGAGCCACCGCGCCCGGCTGAGCCTCAGACTTCTTAATCACACCTGCAGACAGTGCTGCACAGGGTGGCTGACAATCTCAAACGTCAACTAACCGCTTAGCTCCACACCCAGGCCGTTTAAGAGCTTAGTTTTTCTTATAAAAGTAACAATCCACTAAGAAAGATACAAAAAGAAAAAGTAGACTTAAGCAATTGCCCATAGAATTTCCACCCATTCACACCTGTAGTCCCAGCTGCTCGGGAGGCAGAGGCAGAAAGATCACTTAAGGCCAGGAGTTCAAGACCAGCCTGGGCAACATAGCAACGCCACTCCATCTCTTAAAAACCACTTAGAGCCCAGTGTAAGCTGGTCCATTTCCTCCCAGGCTCTGCATTTCTGAGTGTTCAGTGTGGTTTTCACACTACATAACGTTGTGCCCCTCCAGGCCGTGAGAAGATGTAGTGCCCTCACCTTGGTTAATTGCAGGAATGTCCTTGTCCCCGGAGGCCTGGGTTCCCTCAGGGGTGAGGCCATCTGGGAAGCTGGTATCACAGGCTCCTGGGCAGCTGGAGGCCAGGGGTGCTCCTAGGATCACACCTGGTCCAGACAGACAGGGGCATACACAGATGCCTGGAGCACCCACCGGTGAGACCAGACAGCAGGACATGGGGTGAGTGTGGGGGATCAGACTGTAGGATTCAGTCCCTAGGAAGAGTAGGCTCCAGCACAAAGCCAAGGAGCCTTCCCAACCTCCCTGCTCAACCCCAACTGGTGCCAAGGTCTAGATGACCTCAGGGAAGGAGCTCCCTTAGGGGGACCAAAAGGGCACGTGCCCCACCTATGAGGTAAAGGAAGGGCAGGAAGGAGGCAGGACAGACCTCAGGTTCTGATGCCCGTGACGG
This sequence comes from Hylobates moloch, assembly GCF_009828535.3. Classification (NCBI taxonomy): domain Eukaryota; kingdom Metazoa; phylum Chordata; class Mammalia; order Primates; family Hylobatidae; genus Hylobates; species Hylobates moloch. The sequence continues at coordinate 46,341,006 of NW_026652290.1, read as the reverse complement.
GCAGGGCCAGCCTCAGACCCCACTCTATGACTCTCTCTCAGCCCAGGCTCTTGGACAATGGGCTCAGCCTGGATGACCCCCTGCCTGACCAGGCTGGAGTGGGGACTTACAGCCTACCCCCACCCCAAGACAAGTAGGCCTGGGGCACAACACCTATCTTCTGCCAGGCAGGCCCTCTGCTTCCAGGGCCTTCAGGAGGCCCCCCCTTGGCCCCCAGGAGCTGACTTCTAGAATAACCCTGGAGAGCTCTGTGCTCTGAGCCACTGAGCTCAGCTACAATCCCTGCAGACTCCAGCCACAACCTTCTGGCCTCTCCCCAGCTTTCTCCAGGCTGGAGTCAGCAGCAGGAGGGACAGACAGCCAGCTTACCTGGCAAGGAAAGCAGACCCAGCACCCAAGGCCAGAGGCCCCCTACACCCTCCATGGTAGAGCCCTGCTGCCCCTTCAGCAAACAAGACTAAGTCCCAGCAAGACACAGTAACCTAATTGCAGAACCAGCACCACCACCCCCTCTTAAATAGCAGCTGCTCCACCTCCCACCTTGCTCCCCTCAACCGCCTCCACCTGCAGCCCCGCCCCAACCACCTCCACCTGCAGCCCCGCCCCACCTCCACCTGCAGCCCCGCCCCAACCACCTCCACCTGCAGCCCCACCCCAACCAGCTCTACCGGCAGCCCCACCCAAACCAGGTCTACTGGCAGCCCCTCCGATGCCTACCTGTGGTTCCCACCCCAGCCCAGTCCCCTTCCTGGCTGTAGTGGGTGAAAGACAGGAGGGGCCCGCTTGGGAGTGTGGCTCTTCTGAGGTTCCTTCCTGCCACCAGGGGGCAGAGAAACATCGCAGAAAGTTGCTCCAGGCCCCGCTGAGGCCCCAGCCCAGGTAGAGACCTATTCCTCCAGCGAGGGAGACCCCCTTTCCCACACCGGCCTGTGCTTAGACATGGGGAAAGCTGCCTGAGACCCTGGGGCGCCCCCTGTGTATCTCCGGAAGGAGGAAAAGGTCACTGCACTTTCACAAGCTTTTATTTTAGTACACATATAGAAAAGTTCACTATCACAAGCACAGGGCTCCAGGAAATTTCACAAACTGAACAGTGTGCAGCACCCCAGAAAGCCTGCCATGTGGGAAAGGTGGAACCCCCAGATGCCCAGAGCCTCGCAGGGAGTCCACCCCCCTAATCCCACAGCAGCTGGCATGATCAGTCAGTATTTATTCCCATTTCACAGATTTGGAAATTTAAACTCCTTACCTATATCCCCCCTCCTCCATACCCCTGAGCCCCAGAGCCAGGTCACTCAGGGCCCCACCTGGATTGAAATCCCAGAGGCAGAGCATGTCAGCGCTGGGCAGCATTTGGGGACACCCCCCCAGTCACCTGCACCCAGTGAAGGGAAGCGACAGAGCCAAGAAGAATAGCTATTGTCCACAAGGACCTTTCAGCATTCCCGCTGTGCCTGGAATCCAGAGCTTCTCCAAAGATAGGAATCAGAATCACAGGGAGACCGTGATGGAGGCAGATGCCCTGCTGCCAGGGCAGGGTATTGACAGATGTCAGGATACACACCATGGATATGCTAGTTAGCTCGTTGTGGTCATCATTTCACAAGGTATGCATATGTCAAAACATCACGTTGTACACTTAAACATATACTACTTTTATTTGTCAATTATGCCTCAGTAAACCTAGAAAAAATAAGTAAAATAAAGAATAGGACCCATCAAAAAACAGATGCACGAGGCTGACCACTTAAGATGAGTGTTCAGGCAGGCATGGTGGCTCACGCCTATAATCCCAGCACTTTGGGAGGCCGAGGCAGGTGGATCACGAGATCAGGAATTCAAGACCAGGCTGGCCAACATGGTGAAACCCCATCTCTACTAAAAAAATACAAAAATTAGCTGAGCACGGTGGCGGGCACCTGTAATACCAGCTACTCGGGAGGCTGAGGCAGATGAATCGCTTGAACCCAGAGGCAGAGTTTGCAGTGAGCCGAAATCGCGCCACTGCACTCTAGCCCAGGGGACAGAGTGAGACTCCATCTCAAAAAAAAAGATGAATGTTCAGTAAAAAAATTAAAGTAGGCCAGGCGCGGTGGCTCATGCCTGTAATCCCAGCATTTTGGGAGGCCGAGGCAGGCAGATCACTCGAGGTCAGGAGTTCGAGACCAGCCTGGCCAACACGGTGAAACCCCATCTCTACTAAAAATACAAAAATTAGCCGGAAATCCCTTGAACTCAGGAGGCAGAGGTTGCAGTGAGCCGAGATTGTGCCACTGCACTCCATCCTGGGCAACAGAGTGAGACTCTGTCTCAAAAAACAAAAGAATTAAAATAATGATAAGAAATAATCACCCTGCTTGGGGAGAGAAACAGAGTCTTTATTAGGACATGCAGTTGGTCTGCGGATATTTTGCTGAGCGAAACAAGCCAGTCACAAAAAGACAAATCCTGCATGCTTCTACCTCCAAGAGGTGTCTAGAGTAGCCCAGTGCACAGGGACGGAAAGTGGAACAGAGCTTACCAGGGGCTGGGGACTGGGGAGGGGAGTTACCATTTAATAGGTATAGGATTTCAGGTTTGCAAGATGAAAAAGCTCTGGATATCTGTGCACAACCACGTGAATACACTTTACTAAACACTGCATAATGGTAAAGATGACCAATTTTATGTTGCGTTTTTTACCACAATTAAAAGTTTAAAAATTTAATAAATAGAAAAGAAGGAAAGGAGGGAAAGAGAGAGAAAGAGAAGGGCAGTTTGCTAGATGACAAGCTATAAAAAGCACGGGGAAGGGAGGAGAGGGGAGTGGGGCTGGGTAGGGTGGGATGGGGTAGGGCCGTGGGTGGGGTGGACAGAGGCCTCAGCCACCAGTGTGGCTGTGTGTGAGATGAGGCTGTGTGGTGTGAAGCACCCTATGACTTAGAGCCCCAGATGTCCCCCGCCCACCCAAGCTGGGCATGGGGGTACAAGTGGGTCCCAACAGATGCCCACTCAGCTCCTAAGGAAGGCAGAATAGCAACCCCGGCTCTGCCTAGTTCACACTGGAGTGGCTCACCCCACCCCTCAGACAGCAGCGGGAACAAGCATTACCCTTCATTCGCCCTCACAGAGTGAGTGCCCACCTGTGCCGGGCTCCAGGCACAAGGCTGAGTGGACCCCAGGCCCAGCCGTCATGAGTGTCCATCCTGGTCCAGATGCACACCTCGCACCTGCACACTGGCACATCAGATCAACCTCACTCCTAGGGCCGTAGTTAGCTAACATTTTCTGAGCGCCTACTATGGGCAGGCACTACATCGATTGACTTGTGTAAGTCTACATCCTCAGACGTGGAGGCTAACAATGAAACTCCATTTTACAGACAAGAAAACTGTAGACAGCAAGGTGAAGCAAAACCAGCCCCCAGACTGTCAAACTACGCTGCCCCCTGCCCCATAAGTACACCCTCCCAGGCATTCAGAATGCCGTAAGACAGCAGTTCCCAATCTTTGTGGCACCAGGGACCGGCTTTTGTTTGTTCCTCTGTTTGAGATGGAGTTTCACTCTTGATGCCCAGGCTGGAGTGCAATGGCGCGATCTTGGCTCACTGCAACCTCCGCTTCCCAGGTTCAAGCAATTCTCCTGCCTCAGACTCCCAAGTAGCTGGGATTACAGGCGCCCGCCACTATGCCTGGCTAATTTTTGTATTTTTAGTAGAGGCGGGGTTTCGCCATGTTGGCCAGGCTGGTCTCGAACTCCTGACCTCAGTTGATCCACCCATCTTGGCCTCCCAAAGTGCTGGGATTACAGGCATGAGCCAACACGCCTGGCCCAGGATGGTGAGGGGGATGGTTTCTAGGTGATTCAAGTGCATTACATTTATTGTGCACTTTATTTCTATTATTACATTGTAATCTACAATGAAATAGTTATACAACTCACCATAATGTAGAATCAGTGGGAGCCCAGAGCTTGTTTTCCTGCGACTAGACGGTCCCATCTGGGAGTGATGGGAGACAGTGACAGATCATCAGGCATTAGTTAAGAGTTTCATAGGGAGCACACATCCTATATCCCTCCAATGCAGTTCACAACAGGGTTCGAGCTCCTATGAGAATCTAATGCCACTGCTGATCTGATAGGAGGCGGAGCTCAGGCAGTAATGCTAGTAATGGGGTGCAGCTGTAATACTGATGAAGCTGCTTACCTCCTGCTGTGCAGCCCAGTTCGTGACAGACCACGGACAGATCCGTAGAGGTAGCACTGTGCAGAGGCAACCCTTGGCTGGATGACACTCCGAATGGCCGAGTGTCCCAGTGAGCCTGAAGCAGGACTGGCTCCGGCACAACCATTTCCAAAGGCCTCAGCACCCCTGCTCACAGGCAGATCACAGCACCCCTCCCCCGGCAGCCTCGGCAGGTACCCCTTGGCTTCTGGCGTGGGCGGGGCCCTGGTCTCAGTTCTCCACCGAACGTTAGTCCTATGCTGGGCCCATAATTGGAAGCTCAACCAAGATGTGCTAGTTGGGTGGGTGTGCAGAACAATGAATCCCATCCCTGGTGACAGGTCCTCTGCACCAGACACGGGGCCACATGCCTTTGGGGGACATGAAGGAGCTCTGGAACGGGCGCGCTGTGAGCCCCAGCCCTGGGATGTGGGAGAAGAGTAGGGAGGCTGTGCGGGCCTGCTGTGAGGAGGCAGAGACCCACACAGCCTGGGAAGTGCCTCGTGTGGGCGTGCACACACGCTTCCACAGGAACACCATGCGCAACATGCAGGTGTGCACGGGCCAAGACCACCCACCCCCACAGGACCACACCCCCAGGCACACACTCGCATCCTTCTACGTTCCGAAAAGGAAGCAGGGTCTGATCGGGGCAGCACTGGGCCCGGCTCTGAGTCACGGACGGGACCCAGCCTCCCAGAAACAACCCCGTTCAGCTCTGGAGCGAGGTCCCTGTCTGGGAAAAGACGCCAGCCCAGGGAGAACTAGGGCCAAGAGAGCAGCCTTTGTGGGGAGGGTCAGACCTGCCCCTTCCGGCCGCTGGCCCCTCTGCCCGTTCACTTCCCAAACCCCGAGGGCACAAGGAAATGTGAGGTCCAAGCAGGCTCCCGGGTATCAGATGAGACCAGATGTTGGGTTGTTGTTTTTTAAATATAACAATATTTTATTGACACATCCTGAATGTTCTGTATAAATATAAAGTGCTAAGTTTCCAACCCCTGCCCACAGGGCTAGGAGGAAGCGGGGGAGGGAGTGTTAAATGTCAGCTGAGCACAAATAATTTTCCAGCGCCAGCACAGGTGTGAAAGGCTCACAGACAGACACACGCAACACGACACACCCATCACTTCCCAAGTCCCCAGCTTCCCCAGGAACACAGGGCTTGGGCTCCAGGCCCTGGGTGGACGAACCCACAGACAGGGCTCCTGGTTGTCACAGCTTGTTCCTTGGAGCTCTCAGGCTGCCAAGGGCTTCAACATGGTGGTGGACCAGTGAGAGTCCATGGTATAGAGTCTAGCTGATTTCTGCCAGAGGATGGGGTGGGAAAGAGCAGACACACCCTCGGTTCCCGACCCCGAATGAAGGCCAGCCTCAGTCCCCCAGCAGAAGAGCACCAGGTCGGAAAGACCAGGATGCCGGCATTCCGAAAGCCCCCATGTGGGGGCTTCTCAAACTCTGAGGAGGTAGCAGCCCTCCCAGAGGTGAGGGGACTGTGCTGGCCCAGAGGGGAGCCCACCAGTCCACAGTCAGCTCCTGCCAGCACAGTGGGGCAGGCAGGCAGAGGGGCACCACCTCAGTGACACAGCACCTGGGTCTCAAACTGCAGCAGCTGCCCCATGAAACTGAAGTTGGGGGAGATGACCCCCCGGCGCTGCTTAACGAAGTCAAAGGCCTCGTCCAGCCGCACACGGCGACTCTGCATGAGGTATGCCAGACAGATGGTGGCAGAGCGCGAGATGCCCGCCTGGCAGTGCACCAGCACCCGGCCTCCGCTGTTCTTCACCCAGTCTGCAAGGGAGATGGGGGAGTGGTGTCAGACAGAATGCGCACAGCCCAGGAGACAGGTGCCCCCAGTCCTCTCCTCTGGAGCTCCTCGGGATCCCTGGGCAGAGGCGCCCCTTACCAATGAAGCCTATGGCCTCCTGGAACCAGGCGCTGATCTCCACCATCTGGTTGTCTTCCACAGGGATACTCTTGTAGCGGAAAAGGCCCTCAAAGTGGTTGGGGCAGCTGGCGGACACGTTGAGGACGGCTGTGATGCCACAGGCCTGCAGCCCCTGCAGGTCTGACGAGTGGCTGCAGCTGCCCAGGAACAGGTAGGGCAAGATCTCCACAGGGCCACCCTGGAAGGGACAGAGGGGCAGTGAGGCCTTTCCAGCCCAGCCCTGGAGAGCTGGAGCAGCAGCGGGTGGAGACCCCATGGGCTGGCCGAGACAAGAGGACTCCTCAGCCAGTCCTCCTGACCTGAGACAGGACTCAGGAATGTGCGGAGGGCACACCGGGACACACATGCCGCTTCATGCTCCCAACATACACATGCAAACACACACAGACCCACACAGGCACGCGCGAGCAGCCATGCCCCATCCCCTCCCCAAATACACACACGTATAAAGGTGTGTATATGGGCAAACTGCTCGCATCCCCAAATGGCAGGCTCTTCCCCTAGAGGCGCCCAGTCTGCGGTGGGGAGGGAGTGTCAGGGGTGGGGGGGGCCGATACTCACCTGGTCGTAGACGGGAGCCCTGGGGTCGGAGCGGCTGGTTTTGTCCCCTGCTGGCGGCAGCGCAGGGGCGGGGGCCTCAGAGCACAGATCCGGACAGCAGCCCTGGAAGCCGTCGAAGCCTCCTGCAAGGAGGGGAAGGGCACGGTCAGCAGGAAAAGCCGGGCTGGAGTCGGGTGGGGCGGGCCAAGGGCGGCCGGCGTGCTCACCTCGCAGGAAGTACACGGCAGTGGGCCCCGCGCGGGTCTCTTGCAGCAGCGCGGCCAGCAGCACATGAGCCGGGCCGTCGGGCCGGAGCTCCGCCACCGAGGCACTGCCCTCGTCCAGCACCACGGCCCGCGCCAGCTCCCCGCGGGCCAGGCGCGTCCGCAGCGCGCGGTCGGGCAGCAGGCAGGCGAGAACGGCGGCAGGAGGACCGCGCGCGCGGCGCCGCAGCAGCGCGTTCCAAGGCACTGGCCGCGCGGCGCGCACGTGGCGCCGGCAGAAGGCCAGGAAGGGACGGCAGTCCAGCAGCAGCGTGCGTTCCGCCTCCCGCGGTTCCCGCAGCAGCGTGCCCAGCGCCGCGCACTCCAGCTCGCGCGCCGCCTCCAGCCCCATGGCCACCGGTGCCTCTTCCTCTTCCTTTCGGTCTTTCCCGCGTCCCGGGCTCTCGTGGCGGTGGCGCTGCCAGAGCGGTCGACTCCGGGCGCCCTCCGCGGCGGCCCGGGTTAAGTACCCGTGGGCCGACCTCCGGGGCACCATACAAGGGCAGAGCAGGAAGGCGCTGGCGCCCGCCCCCGCCCCTCACGTGGGGCGCAGTCTGGGCTGACCCGGGGACTCCGGGGGGGTTGAGGGGGAAGGCAGGGCGTCGGGAGCAACACACGGGGAGGAGGCAGGGACCAACGACTAAGGGAAGGGAAGGTGTTATCTGGAGTCGGAGGGACCAGCACCCCTCCGTCTTTGCGCCCACCCTTTGACCTGTCCCAAGCCACTCAGTCCTGGGGAACCCAGCTTCTCAGATGCAAGCACCCCCTTAGGGCCAGCTATGTCCCTTGGAGTACCCCAACCCCCAACCCCATGCTTCCTCTGCCTTTTCCCTTTCCCTCCCAGAATTTTCCTCTTAGAAATTTGTCACCACAAACATTGACAAATGCCTGCTGCCACGGGTGATTCCTACACTGGATGATGGCGGGGGTCCCTGCTGAGATGTCCTATTTCTCATCTATTTGGAGACCTTGAGCCAGAGGGATTTTCTCTCTCCTCCGCCTCCGCACCCCCCATTGCCTGGATAAGACCAGCACTCAGGGTCTTGCAGTAGGTTGGTGTCCAAGCTAGGCCAGAACACAGTCCCCGGGGCCCGGGCCCCTGGGCTTGGGCCGAGGGGAAATGAGGGGGGTCCGGGGGCCTTTCATAGGGAAAGCAGGGGTCTGTGACTGGTTTCCAGTTATGTGTAGGGCAAAGCTTCTTCCTCTTGGGGGCAGGGAAAGCCCGCAGGCCCCGGAGAGAAGCACTTCCCCCTGCCACAAGCCCGCCCTGGAGGGAAGTCCGCTGACGCTCCCGGCCCTCCCCAGGCCTGCGGGGATTTCAAGACCTTGGCAAGGGGAAGAGGGAGAAGCAGAACAGAACTGGCCTCCCCGATCCTAGGCCTCCCTGTCCAGCTCCCCTGGGCAGCAAAGTCCAGGGCTAGCACTGCACCCGGAGGACTGGGGGGGCCTGGGTATCCCCTCCATCCTGCCCTCCCCCAGCCCTGCTGCCGGATGTGGTGAGGCCCAGGTGTGCGTGGCACATGGTGTCTGAGCCACAAGAATTGTTGGCAGTGAACTCTCAAACTCAAGCAGAGAAGTTGAGGTGGGTGGAGACAGTGTCACTGCGCTGGAGCTGTCCTTGCCCTGCCCCCAGCGGCATGGGATTTCAGAACCCACCCTCCAAGCCCCCAGTCTCCTGAGGCCCTCCTCCCTGCCCTCTGAAAGACCCTTCCGGCTCCCCCACAGAACCCTGTGTCCAGACCGTCTTGAAGAGTGACAGCTGGGACCTGTGTAGAGCCCGCAGCCCTTCTGGACTTGTCTGCTCTGAGTTCCTCACAGCAGTGTGCTGTATGCCTGGTTGTGTGCGTGGGAGCCTCGTACCTGTGCAGTTCTACTACGTGTGAGAAGGAGCTGGAGCTTGTGTGTGTGCTGGGGTCAGAGCAGATGCAGAGGAGAAAAGCCCCAAGGACTCCAAGGGTCCCTGGGGCCACATCACCCTCTCAGTGTCTCCATCTGTAACAGGAGCACATCATGGTGCAGCGGCCCTTCGGCACTGGCTCCAAGGCTCTAAGGCTACTCCACTGTCAGGGCAACTTGGCTGAGGCCCCGCCCTCCCGCGCAGGCCAGTCTGGAGGCTGAGGCAGCAAAGCCCACAACTGAGCCAGGGAGTCTGGGCCACAGATCCCAGAGGCTGATAGGAGCCTTTATCCTTGGCATCGGTCTCCAAATGACTTAATGCTGATTCCAGGGGCAAATTACAGAGCGTGCAGAAGGACAGTCAGGTCCAGTCTTGCTGCTGGGCCAGGAGCCACAGCCTTCCAGCTCCGTGGGAGGACCCCAGCCAGGTGGGATCCCTGATTCAGGAGTGAATTCAGCTCAGCCGTGTAAGGGGCTCCAGACCCAACTCCCATGCTGGGCTGGGCCTCTTCCCCTCCTTCTGGAGAACCTGGTATACCTTGCTGGGGAGTTCCGCATGTGGGGAGAGCATTGCTGAAGGTTTGCTCTGATAGCACAGTCCCTGGGGCCTGACACTCTTGGCCATGACCAGTGGTCTCTTTTTCTTTTTCTTTTTAAGTGACAGGATCTTGTTATGTTGCCCACACTGGCCTCAAACTCCTGAACTCAAGTGATCCTCCTGCCTCAGCCTCCAGAGTAGCTGGGACTATAGGCACGTGCCACCACCCAGCTCAGGACTGGTGATGACAGCCTAAAGTGGCTGCACATATGTCACCCCCTTGAGGCCATTTGTCTTGAGGCTGTCACCTTTTCAGCTCTGGGACGTGGACTTACAGAGGCCCAGCTTAGCCATGAAGGAGGGCCTTCCCTTTGCCTTCTTTCCCTACTCCCAAACTGGGGAAAGCCCCACCCCCGATTACTGGGTGAAAGCCCAGGGCTGGGGTAAGAAGAGGGGGAGACACTCACAAGCCCATGTCCCTCTCCCGCTTTTGCTCTGACAAAAGCCCCCCCAAGCCTTGGATGCTGCCTTTGGTGATAATGGTGCAGGACGCCTGCTCCTCTCCTCCACCCCCTCAGAGTCTCCCCAGCCACCGTTTGCCAGAGCCCAGCCTTGGGAGCCACAGCAGAGAGGAGGCAGGGCATTGGGTGTAGGAGTGAGGACACAGTGAGGAGGGCTCTCTGCTAGACTGGATGCCCTGCAGCCTGAAGGCTGTGGAAGCAGGACCCAGTCCTCGCCACTAGATGGGAAGGGGCTGACCCAGGTTGGGGGTCCCTGCTCAGAGCTCTCTCTGTTTTTGTTTGTTTTTCTTGGCCTGGCTCTTACAGAGCAAACAATATCAAGTAAGTTTGGGCTCAGCACTGTTTTTAAAATTGAAAACCTGTGAGACTCACCGGGAACAAATGATGATTCTGCGTGTTATTCTTTTTATAACCATCTATTTTGACGGCTGTTTAAGCGTCACTGGCTCCTGCCTTTGGGATTCCAGGTCTTTCCCGGCCCCAGCAGCACATCCACCCAGCCCCCTACACAGCAGGTCTCCCTCCCACAGCTGCCTCGCTGATGCTTCAGAGCCTTCCTTCCTCCTTCCAGCCCCCACCTCCAAGCAGATGCCTCCAAGGGGGAGGAGGTGAGTGGCTTGGCTACAGTGCTTGGGTCAGAACAGGGATGGAGGTGAGAGTGACGGGCCACCCCAAGCCCCGCCTGAGGGATGAGTCAGGGATGACGTCGGGTTTCCTGTGCCAGGCCTCTGACGAACACACCGATGCGGCGGCCACCCCCACAGGCTCCTGCCAGGCGCCGGGCTCCAGGGACAGCCCCTCTGTGAGGAAAGCATGTCCAGCACAGTGCAGGGTGGGGGCAGGGGGTTCACCTGGGGCACCCAGCCCTTAGCAAGGCCTCCTCCTGGCCAAAGTGAAGCAGGAAGCCTGCAGCCGAAAGGGCTGGTGTCTGTTCCCACACTCTGTCATGCGTCTTGTCACATGCGTGTGTGTGAGCAGGACCAGGACCACCCAGGAGCAGGGCTGCTGGGGAAGCTCTCCTGGACACGCTGAGGCCTCCTCAGGGGACTGTCGCTCAGGCTAAATGCATAGGGGCCCGCGACATGCCCCACCCCTGGCCCTGCCTCTCACCCAGGTGCCACCCTGAGCTTCAGGTCCCCTGGCGTGCACCCCCCAGCAGGACGTTCGGGTGCTCAGACACCTCAAGGCTGCATCCAGACCAGCACTGAGGAGTCCCCAGCTATGCACGGAGGACATTCTGCCTTTTTCAAGTCAATCAGTCCTTCTGAGTACATCAAGAAGAAAGTCTCCACGTGGGGCTGGCATGGCTGTAACCTCTAATACCTGCCTTTCCTCATTTTAACCAAGAGGCTTAGTGCCCCTTTCTGCATTTATCACTTACTCAACCCTGCATTCAGAAATACATTTCAAGAACCTATTATGTACCAGGTACTATTCTATGTGCTGGGGATATAGCAGTAAATCCCAAACCACTGCCCTCCAGGTGCTGACCTCATTGCTTCAACAATATATATTTTTGTGATTATGTTGTGTTCATGGTAAATGATACTAATTATCCACCTAGAGTAATGATATCTTTTCCTTTTAAAGTAAATTTTAGGTTTGTAAAAACTGAGTTGACTTAAGGAAAACTGTTGGGAACAGATGGTACCCAAACATCTTTAAAAGTGAGGTGCATGGCCGGGCGCAGTGGCTCACCCCTGAAATCCCTGCACTCTGGGAGGCCGAGGCGGGTGGATCACCTGAGGTCAGGAGTTCAAGACCAGCCTGGCCAACATGATGAAACCCCGTCTCTACTAAAAATACAAAAAATTAGTCAGGCGTGGTGGCAGGTGCCCATAATCCCAGCTACTCGGGATGCTGAGGCAGGAGAATCACTTGAACCCAGGAGGCGGAGGTTGTGGTGAGCCGAGATCACGCCACTGCACTCCAGCCTGGTCAACAGAGCAAAACTCCATCTCAAAAAAAAAGAAAAAAGAGAAAAAGAAAAACGTGCAGTGTAGGCCGGAGATGCCAGAATCAGGCTGTGTTGTCCAGGAAAGGATCCTATGGCCCCTTCCAGCTTTGAGAGGTGCGGTGCTATGGAATCTGGTTCCCCCTTCTGCCATGGTTTCCCATAAAGAGAGGAGGCCACAGCCTGAGGAAGGGACTCTGGGAGAACTCATTGCCAAGGCCCCACTTGCCTGTGGGCCTATCCGCCAAAGCAACTGCGTTTGTCTGTGTTCCCAGATGGGCCTGGGCCTGGGCCTGGGGGTGGAAGGGACCTCCTCTCTGAGCTTTTCCCTGGGCACCCACCCCTGGCATACCTGTGGCCCCCAGCCCATGGAGATCCCAGTAGTGAAACCGATTCCCACCCTGCTACCCAGAGGAGCTGTGGCTTAGGCCCAGGTATCTAAGGAGGGAAGAGGAGGTTGCTAAGGAATAGCCGTGGCCGGTGGTAAGAGTTGGGCAAGAAATGAAGGAGTCTCAAAAATATGACCGCACTGCGGGCACAGGGCGAGTAACAAGAGGCCTCCTGGGGCTCCCCTGTGACCAGAGCCGGGTGCACTCTTGGGGGGGTGACAAAGGGACATCCTTCCCACCTCACCAGCACTGCTGACACCTTAACTACCATGGAAGACCAGGCCACGCTCTCTGCCAACCCCTAAAACCAGCAATACCAGCACAGCAGCAGCAGCAGCTGGGGAAGCTCTGGGCATCAGTTAGCTGTGGGGGCTCTGAAGCCACCTTGCCTTGGTCAGACACAACTGGGCTGCTTCCCTACAGTGTGATCTTGGTCTAGTCCCTCATTAAAAAAGAGCAATCACTAGCACTGTGTTCGGTGCCTTGGGAGCATCACTGCATCTAGCCTCACACCCTGGAGAGCTGCCTCCTTACCCTGCTCTGCAGACAGGGAAACCGAGATCCAAAGGTGTTAGGGGGAAGAACCAAGGCCGCACAGTCCATATGCAAATGAAGAACTGGGATTGGAACCTGGGCTTAACCACTAGGCTGCCCTGCCCCTGGCCAGGGTCCACATGGGTCCGCCTGCATGGTGTCCCCAGCACACAGCCTCCTGCCTGGGTCTCTTGCTTCATGGGACAACCACAACAACTGACACCGATTATGTGCTTGCCGTGTGCCCTGACTTGTCCCAAGAGCTTAACAGAAATTATCTCATTTAAACCCGGAAGAGCCCCAAAAGTGGGAGGGATTGGCACTCCAAATACAAATGGGGGAGCCACGGCTAGAGAGGCTGAGGAGTTCGCCCGAGCTCTCAGAGCCGAGGCTGAAATACACAATTTTGTGTCCCCTCCTGACTGTCTCCAGACTCCAGGTCCCCATCCTCCAGGCCCTTCTCATCTGCCTCCCACTCTTGCCCACAGCCCTCCTTTCTCTCGGCTGCCATCTTGGAGGAACTTCAGGGCATTAGTGCCACCTCCCCAGCTCTGCTGCAAACCCCTTGAGGATGCACAGTGCCCAGGGCACTGCCCCTCTGAGTCCAGTGGGAAGCACAGTGCCCAGCCCTGAGTGGGGCTTGATGCATCTCTGCAGGCATGAGGACTTGCCCCTGTGCCCCCAGGTAGCCCTTGACAGGAAGCTGACACAGGAAGCTGAAATCCACAATGTGGGATGGAAGTCATTGTCAGGCTAGGCCTTCATCCCCCACCATTCTTCAAGCTCCAGGGAAAAAGAGATATCCTCAGGTGCCCAAAGCAGCAGATGGTTCCCAAGAGCAGACAACCCGGGCATGTCAGTAAAAGAGCCCACCATGAGGCCGGGCATGGCGGCTCATGCCTATAATCCTAGCACTTTGGGAGGCCAAGGTGGGCAGATCACTTGAGGCCAGGAGTTCCAGACCTGCCTGGCCAATATGGTGAAACCCTGTCTCTACTAAAAATACAAAAATTAGGCTGAAGTGGTGGCATGTGCCTGTAGTGTCAGCTACTCAAGAGGCCGAAGCATGAGAATCACTTGAGCCTGGGAAACGGAAGTTGCAGTGAGCTGAAATTGCACTACTGCACTCCAGCCTGGGCAACAGAGTGAGACTCTGTCTCAAAAAAAAAAAAAAGAAAAAAAAAATCCACTGCTGCGACAACCCACTGAATGTCCTAGGTTCAAGGGCAAGCTCTACCACACACAGCTCTGTGGCTCTGGGCACACTGCGAGCTTCAGGCTTCCTGCGGGTCCCAGCACTCATTCACTCACCAAGTGTTACTGAGTGCCAGGCTGCTTTCAGGGTGCTAGGGATGCAGCCGTGAACAAGACAGACAAGATTCCTGCCCTTTGGGGCTGGCCTTCCAATGCAAGGCCAGAGACGGATGGAGTAAGTAAATGAATGAGACCACGGCAGACACTGGGAGATGTTATGAATGATGCCGCAGAGGGGCATGAGATGGAGCAGGGGAGAGGGCCCCATGGAGGATTCTGGGAGGAGACGGCCTTCCACTGCAACTCCAGGGATGACAAGGAGCCTGCCAGGGCTGGGGCAGGGAAGAGCAGCGGGAGGCAGAACGGCAGGGACAAAGGCCTTGCAGCAGGAGCTCTGGTTGAGCCCAGGGCCCTGGTCAGGGTCTGATTTCATTAAAAGGACAATGGGAACCGTTGGAAGGTCCTGACTGGGGGTGGGCTAGGGAGGGAAACTGTGAGTGGAGAGTGGACTGTGGGGGCAGGATTGGCCATGGGGAGAGGTCAGGAGCTGATGCAGTGATTCAGGGGACAGGGGTCTGACTTGACCCTGGGTGGCAATGAAAATGAAGGAGGCTCCAGGATCAGCAGGGGCAGGGCTGTCAGGAATTGTGGGCAGGTGGGATGGGGTGAGCAATGAGAAAGAGAGGGGCGGGGGTGGCTCCCAGGTCTGGGCTGAGCAGAGGGCAAACAGGTTCCTGAGGAAGGAGGAGGTTCCCTCCTCTCCCCTGTCACCCCAGGCCCTGCCAGGGCTCCTCCTCCCTGAGACAGGGCCTGGGAGCAGCTGAGAGAGGCCAGCTGCTGGCCAGTTTTATAATCTGGAAGAGGGACATGTATTCAGCATAGGGTGAAGGCCAGAGAAAAGAGGTTGCCCCCATCACAGCCAGAGAGCTGAGGAGCTGCAGGAGGTGGGGGCGGGTGAGGGGCGTGGGGAGCTGAGGCTCAGGTTTAGAGCACAGATGGCTGGGGTGACACCAGACAGGAAGAGACTGATCAGGGAGGATCAGGGCCCAAATCCAAAGATGCTTCCTCCGGAATGACTGCGCCTGGAAAAGCTGAGGCCATCACTGCTCATGGAGCCACCCAGACACCCAGAGGGGGTCAGGTGTGCACACACACGCATACATGTGTTATGTGCACACAGACTCATACACACACACCCTGCACTTACATAGCCACACTCACACACCTGTCCTCCTGCACACGGTGCTGCACAGTCAAGCCTAAGCATCCTCTCCATTACCCATGGACACCCAGACACACCACGGTGATGTGGCCTCCCTAGCCCCAGGACAGCCCACAGAGCCCTCCATGATTAGTCCTGCCATGGTCCCAGTGGCCCCAGGAGCCAGCCCCCAGATCCATGGGGTGGGGGGCCCACTCCTGGCTCACATGCCGCAGCTGCCCCTCTGCAGCCCATGAACCTGTACTCCTGACCACCAGCACTGAGACCCACCACCGCCCACCAGCGCCCTGCCCACATTTCACGTATCAGCCCTGCCTGATACAAGCCCCGAGTCCATTTCTCAGACAGCATAGGTGAGTGGCCCCTTCCCTACTTGGCCAGCACCACCCGGAAGGAAGCAGGTTCCTGGACGGCAGGGACATTCAAGCAGGGCCATTTCTGGGGCCCTGGCCTTAGCCCTCTCCTCACACACAAACACAGGATGACCACACACCTGCCACACACACACACACCACACACACACCCCAGAACACACACACCACACATTTGTGACTATGAATGAATCTCTCATTTGAGTGTTGCAACCCAGAAGAGGTCACTGCCAATGTCCCCTGATTCCTTCAGGGGTGTAGCTGCTGCCCACAGAGGTGTGTGGCCCTATCCCCAGCTCAACTCACCCACAGCAGGGCCTGGGCAGGAAGTGCCTGCCTCTGTTTCCCCAGGGGCAGGGGCAGGACTCAGGTTTAGTCTGAGAGAGGTAAGGCCCTGGAGGAGTGGCTCCCAGTGGCCACCAAGGGCGTCTCAGGCTGGGCCTGGCAAAGGCATTGGCGACCTAGGTCCAGCTTCCTAGAGCCTGCGGGGGTCAGGCACACCCAGTGCTTTGCCAGCACAGGGCTGGGAGCTGTGGCTGCAAGATCACCCAGAAGCAGGGCCGAGTGAGGGCCCCCGGTAGCAGCCCCAAAGACAGCAGTCACTAAGCCAGAACCCCCAAGCCAGGAGGCTCCTTTCTGCTGGCCTGGGTGCTGAGGGCAAGAGAGAGGCACGAGGGACACAGGATAGCCCGGAGGGTGTGCTGCCCTTACCCAGACCCCGTGGGAGGACCCCGGAGAAGGGCAGGAGGGTGGTGCCCAGGGAGGCGCCCTGTGTGCCAGCAGGGAAGGCCTGCAGCTGGGGGGCCACCTGCCTTCCTCCCTTCTCTCTCCTGTCCCTCTACCTACCCACTGTCACTTTGTTCTCCTCCTCCTCACCCATCTCTCTCCTCCTCCCCAACCCCTCACTGCTCCCCATCTTCAGGCCACCCCCCTACCCTCAATAAATATCCCCCTCAGCCAGAGGAAGCCAAGGGAGGGGAGCTGAGCAGTGGCTGAGGCAGGGACGCTGGTCCTGGCCCACGGTGTCCAGGCTCAGGGGATGCCCTGGCAAGCCTCTCCCAGGACTCCTGCCCCTCGTGTGGACTTAAAGGACTGAGGCCCCGATGCCAGTGCCTGGCCCAAGACGAACCAGTATAGAGCCCCCCTCTCCCTGCTCAGAGACCACAATGGTGACAGCCAATCCCCATTCATGGGCCTGGCTTAGAGGACTCACCAACGACCCCCATTCACCCTGCAACCCCAACTTCCGCACCTCCACCTCCGCTCTTGCTGTTCTCTGCCCCTGGATTGCTGGAGCCGCCTCTTCTGTGGACCCTTCTGTGTCCCAGCCCAGCCCTCCCGCCTTCTCCTCCATTCTGGGCTCAAGCACGTCTGCCTCCTCAGCCTGCGATGCACTCCTGGAGGCCAGAGGAGCTGCTCCGTGACGGCTCCTGGCACTAGGTCTGCAGACGGGCCTGCACGTGCCCAGCCTTGCCCTGGACAGGCCTGCTGGACCAGAGAAACCCACAGGATAAAGGCCCAAGGTCACAATGCAGGGGAGCTTCCCATGCCCCCCAGGGAAGGCACCCAGAGCCGAAGTCTTCTCCCTCTGGGGAAGGAAGCCCCTCCTTGAGGCAGGGGAACAGGCACACCACCTCAACACAGGTCACCCACCAGGCACAATAGGATTGTTGGTGGCTTCTGCGTGCACCAGAATTTCACCTCCCTCCACCCTTCTCTGCCCACCAAGCCCCTCTGCTCAGCCTCAGACCCCAGCCCAGAATGTCCAGTTGGTAATGTCCCCAGTCAGTGAGCTCCCAGAAGATGCTCCATGCTCCCCAGATCCTGGAGGCCAGAGTAGCTGGGGGCCTGGCTGCAACTGCCTGGGCTTGAGACACAGAGGGTTTCCTCAGCTCCATTCCAGCAGCACCAGGCACGTGGATGTTGTCTGATTCTGGCTAAAAATAAGAACTATTTGACAATGTTTTCCAATAACTTCCAATTATTGTGAATCTACCATGAGCTAGCTACATTAAATCATACTTCTCAGCTGGGCTCGGTGGCTGACGCCTGTAATCCCAGCACTTTGGGAGGCCAAGGCAGGCAGATCACAAGATTAGGAGATCGAGACCATCCTGGCTAACACAGTGAAACCCTGTCTCTACTAAAAATACAAAAAGAAATTAGCCAGGTGTGTTGGCAGGCGCCTGTAGTCCCAGCTACCGGGGAGGCTGAAGCAGGAGAATTACTTGAACCCGGGAGGTGGAGCTTGCAGCGAGCTGAGATCACACCACTGCACTCCAGCCTGGGCAACAGAGACTCCGTCTCAAAAAAAAAAAAAATCACACTTCTCATCAGTTTCACATCACTTTGCAGGACAGGAATTACTTGCTATTCCCATTTGGCAGATGAGGAATTTTTTCCCCAATGTCAAGGCGAACTGGGACTCCCACCCATCATTTCCTCGTTAAGGCCCTTGGGCTCTGTGCATTGGTCCTGCCTCTCCGATGGTGGTAAGGTCCTCCAAGGAAGAGGAAGCCTGACATGCCCATGGCTGCACTGCCACCCATGCCCCTGGCACCATCTGATCTTGGTTGGAGCCCAGTAGTCCCCCACCCCCACCCAGTGGAAACAGAACAGAAATGCATGTGTGCCCAGGACCCGGGGCACAGGACCTCACATGTGGCTACAAATTAGATGGGCTACAGATTAGATGTAGGTTAGAACCCCAGATGGGCTCACCATTTTCCAGGGGCTGGGGAACCCCCTCCACTTTGGCTGAGAGATGAGCCCACTTCAAACACACTTTTACCTTTTTCTTATTCTCCAAAATCTGTTTGGAATGATGACGTAATATGAGAAAAACAAACAAGCACTGCTTTTTAAACCAGAGAAGCACAGAGGTGGTTAACTCCATGCCGCAAAAGGATCAGAGACCCGGCATGTCATGTGCCCACACCACGGCCCGTGTTGGGGTGACTCCAAGCAGTGTGACAAACTGGTTTGGGGGCTAATGTGAGGTTGTGGCAGAGGTTTCCCAAACCAACCAGCTGGTTTCAGAATCAGCCAGGCCCTGTTGTCTCCTAACCAGACTATGATAACAGCCACCCCCCAAGTCCTGGGCACCTGCCTCTGCCTCTCCCAGCCCCGTCTGCCCACCTCCTCCCATCACAGCCCAAGTCTTCTTCCCCGAGGGAAATCTGAGTCCCGGCTCCCTGTAGTTGCCTCTGGGATGCATCCACACCCTTCAGCAGGGAGTCAAGGCCCCATCTTTCTTCCCCTCATTTGATTCATGTTCTTCAGCAAAGCTCAGCTTAGTTCTTCCCACCACCCTGTGCCCCCGGCCCCCAAACCACCTTGCTCACAGCAGCCACTCTGTCTGCAATGCCCTTCTTGTAGACTCAGAATGCCCTCATGCCCGCCTCCCTGGGGCCAACACCAATGCTGCCTCCTCTGGGAAGCTTCCCTGTCACCCTGGTGGAGCGTGGTGGCTCCCTTTTGGGTGCCCTGCAGCACTGTGAAGCCCTCAGGGACTTGCTGTCCCATGGGAGCTGCTGTCATGCAGCTGCCTCCAAGCACGCTCCACCCTCTTGGATGTCTCCCTCTGTCCTCACCCCAGGGATTGTCATCAGCCCTTCTTTACAGATATGGAAACTGAGGACCACAGAGGGAAAGTGCGTCATGCTGGGTGAATCCTAAGAGAGAGGCTGGAGGTGCAGAAGACATGTCCTGTACAGGCTGCCCAGAGCCATGTTGCCTTCCCCTACCCTCAGCAGAGCCTGCCTGCCCCCGGGTCGGCCACAGTCCCCCCAGGCGGCCCCAATGCCTGAACACAGGGGTGGCCCCCTGCCAGAGCCACACTGGGCAAGTAGGGCTGTGGACAGGACCAATGCACAGCCATGGTTCCCACGGGACAGAAGGAACAGGTCACAGAACAACCGGTGGGCTTAGATAACTCAGCCATTTCCTACCTCCCCAAGGAGCCCTTGGGGCCTGGGGACAGGTCGGTAGCAGAGGAAGGAGGAGGGGCTTACAGGCGTCTTGGCCCTGGCACGGAGTCGAAAATGGGTGAGCAGGTGGCCACATGGGTTGGGGACCACAGGGCCAGGCAGTGTCCGGCAGCCCAGAAGCCCTGAGCTGAGGCCAAGCGGGGCTCTCCCCACACCCCACCCTATAGAGGGTGGAGGAAGTCCCCTGCTGAGTCCAGGGCTGGGACAGTGACAGGCCCCAGCGGGTTGGAGGCCCCATAGTCCCAGTCAGCCAAGGGAAATAGAAACTGCTCACACGCCAGCAGCAGGGTGCACACGGGGTGCCTTCCCCTCATGGCGTGGGAGGAGGGGCGGCCCCTCTGTGTGGGCGGCGGCAGTGCTGAATCATGTCACCCTGCCCCTGCCGCTTCGCTGGGGAAGGGGCCTGGGCAGCGCCACCTCATCCTGCTATTGTCGGAACTGAATGAGCCACCATCCGGGAAGGTGTTTTGGAAGCTGTGAGCGGCCTGCCATACGTAAATAATTGAAGTAAAGTAGGAACAACAGACTCATGAGTGCAGGCAAGTGGGCTGGCCTCCCAGAACAGGGAGCAGCACCCACCTATAGGGAGACCCCAGAAGAAGCCTTTCTTCTGTCCCCCAGCCCCTCCCCGGGCATAGGGCTCTTCCTGGCCCCTCTGCTCATGTGTAAGCTTCTCTCACAGCCGAGGACAAAGCCTTCCCCAGGACCCTCCTCCTCTGGTACCTCTCAGCCTCCTGGCCCTTGACTCCCCAACTTTGGATCCTGTGGGGCAAGAGAGGGCAGTCAGGGAGAGCAGAGGCCCCATGGTTGTCAATTCAGGGAGAGCGTCACAGACAGTGCCCCCTGCCCCACCTAGCTGGGCCCCTTCCTTGTGCATCTGTGGGCTGCTTATGCTAAGAGAACCTTTCTTTCCCTGATTGACGGCCCTTTCTGTAGCCTCCGTGCAGCAGGTGCTAGGAGGGAAGAAATCCATGCTGGTGCACTGCAGCCATCTGCTCCCGAGAGGGCCGCCTCAGGGCCTGCTGCCCAGCACGGGCTCGGGCAAGGCTTGCTGAGAGGCTCAGGGCACGGGGGATCCAGGAGTCCAAGGTGGACTCAGGAGGCCTGGCCGCCTGCACAGCCCCTTCTTGTCCTAGCTTGGCAGGAGGCCCTCAGACCCTGGCCAGTGAGGTCCAGAGAGGCTGCACTAGAATGGCCCAGTCACATCAGGGGCAAGAAGAGTCGCGAGACCGACAGGAGCTGGGTCACGAGACGGGGCTGCTCACTGTTTTTGGCCCCAGCCCCTTCTTGCCCCTTCAATAAACTTCTCCTCCTCCACCCTGGAATTTCCCCAGAAGGATCACACACATTAGAGGGGTGCTGCCCAGAACCAAGACCTCCGTGAGACTCAGCCATTCAACACATATTTGTGGAGCAGCTCTTACGTGCCAGGCACCACTCTGGGCTCTGGGAATGCAGTGGCTTTGCTGGTTACTCTCTGTCCCCTTCCCCTTCTCAGACCCGTTCTCCTCCCTGCTCTGGGCCCACAGACTGCCATGCATGGACAGTCAGGTGGGATCTCTCGCTCTCTGCTTCCTGACTACTCAGCCAGAAGGTACCAGGAGGCGAAGCAGGGAAAGAGACTCGAGGACTTCCGTCCCTGCTCCCCCTCTGCCCTGACACCAAGGTGTGGGCCGGGCTGGGTCCCTCTGGGACTCCTGCTCCCGTAGCTCGGCCCCTCTGCACAGCCCTAGCTGTCCCAGGCTCTGACAGCATCTTCCCTCCCCTTGTTCTCCCAGCCCAAAAAAGAGGAATGGCCTTGTGGTACAGTGCAAAAATGACTACAACATTTTGATCCTCTTCTATCAAGAGGTGGAGTCCAATTCCCCACAACACATCAAGGACACAGGACAGCCCAGCCTGTGGCACAGGTGCTTTCTCACACCTCCTGCCCAGACGCCCACGGTTCCTGGTACTGTGTGTTTGCCCTCGCTGCAAATACGCTCGATTTGTTCAACTACAGCTGTGTTCCTCGTGCTCTTTGGCTGGAGGGAGTTGACAGACACCACCTCTATCCCGGTTCCAGCCTCGCCCCTCCTCCTGTAGCATCCAGAATGAACTTTCTAAGTTTCTAAATTGCTCTGCTGGAAACCTTTCAGTGGCACCCAGGTATGCCGGTAGCAGTTCGATTTGGCCGACAGGACAGTGGCCCAGGGTTAAGTGGGGACTGGGAGCTCAGGCTGGTATGCAGGCTCTCCTCCCCAGAGCTCCCAGGCATATAAAAACTATAAAAACCCTAGAAGAAAACCTAGGAAATACCACTCTGGACACAAGCCCTGGCAGAGACTCCAAAAGCAATTATAACAAAACAAAAAATTAACAAATGGGACCTAATTAAACTAAACAGCTTCTGCACAGCAAAAGAAACTATCAACAGAGTAAACAGGCAACCTACAGAACAATAGAAAATATTTGCAAACTATGCATGCAACAGAGTTCTAATATCCAGAATCTATAAGGAACTTAAATTAACAAGCAAAAAACAACCCCATTTAAAAAATGGGCAAAGGGCTGGGCACAATGGCTCATGCCTGTAATCCAGCACTTTTGGAGGCCAAGGCAGGCAAATCACTTGAGGTCAGGAGTTCAAGAGACCAGCCTGGCCAACATGTGAAACCCTGTCTCTACTAAAAATACAAAAATTAGCCAGGTGTGGTGGCTCGCGCCTGTAGCCCCAGCTAGCTACTTGGGAGGCTGAGGCAGGAGAATCACTTCAACCCAGGAGGCAGAGGTTGCAGTGAGCCAAGACCTCACCACTGCACTCTAGCCTGGGTGACAGAGCAAGACTCTGTCTCAAAAAAATAAAAAATTAAAATAATAAAAATGGGCAAAGGCCATGAACAGACACTTCTCAAAAGAAGACATGCATGTGGCCAACAAGCATATGAATAAAATGGTCAGTATCACTAATTATTAGAGAAAGGCAAATCGAAACCACAATGAGACAAAAATTCACACCAGTCAGAATGGCTACTATTAAAAAGTCAAAAAATAACAGATGCTGGAGAGGTTGTAGAGAAGAGAACACTTCTATGCTGCCAGTGGGAATGTAAATTAGTTCAGCCACTGTAGAAAGCAGTTTGGAGATTTCTCCAAGAACTTAAAGCAGAACTATCATTTGACCCAGCAATTCATTACTGGGTATGTACCCAAAGGAACATAAATCATTCTACCACAAAGACACATGCACGTGAATGCTCATTACAGCACTATGCACAATAGCAAGGAAAAGGAATCAACCTACATGCCCATCAACGGTGGACTGGATAAAGAAAATGTGGTGCATATATACCATGGAAGACTACATAGCCATAAAAAAGGAGATCATGTCCTTTGCAGCAACATGGATGGAGGTGGAGGTCATCATCCTAAGCAAATTAATGCAGGAATAGATAACCAAATACTGCGCGTTCTCACTTATAAGTGGGAGCTAAACATTGAGCACACATGGAGCCTACTTGAGGTGGAGGAGGAGGGTGAGGGTCGAAAAGCTACCGTCTAGTACTATCCTTATTACTGGGGTGATGAAACAATCTGTACACCAAACCCCCATAACATGCAATTTACCCATGTCACAAGCTTGCACACATACCCTCTGAACCTAAAATAAAAGTTGGAGAGAAAAAAAAACAAAATAAACTTAAAATTTTTAAAAAGTTTCTGTATGCTCAAACTCACCACAAACAAAAGTAAAGGGTGAGTGACAAACATGGAGAAAATATTTAGAAACAGGCTGGGCGCAGTGGCTCATGCCTGTAATCCCAGCACTTTGGGAGGCCAAGACGGGTGGATCACCTGAGATCAGGAGTTCAAGACCAGCCTGACCAACATGGTGAAACCTCATCTCTTCTTAAAAAACACAAAAATTAGCCAGACATGGTGGCACGTGCCTGTAATCCCAGCTACTCGGGAGGCTGAGGCAGGAGAATTGCTTGAACCCAGGAGTCAGAGGTTGCAGTGAGCCGAGATTGTGCCATTGCACTCTAGCCTGGGCAACAAAAGCAAAACTCCATCTCAAAAAAAAAAAAAGGAGAGAAAATATTTGAAAGCAAGTGACAGATAAAATATTACTCATTCATTCATTCATTCATCCAACAGTTAACTGGAGGGTGCCTATTAGGCACCAGGCATTGTCTCAGGTACTGGAAACCTTCACATGGACAAATGACAAAATCTCTGCCCTCTTGATTCTTATATTCTAATGGGGTGGGGAGGACAAGCAATAAAGAAATAAACACATCATACGTCAGATGGTGGTTACGGAGAAAAGCCCAACAGGAAAAGAGGACCAAGAGTGTGAAGAAAGTGAATAAAGATGTGAGGCCTCCAAAAACAAATAAGAAAAAGTCAAACAACACAACAGGAAAGGGGCAAAGAATACCAACACAGAATTCACAGACCAAGAAATGCAAATCTCCAGTAATCCACAAAAGCCATGCCCTACCCACTGAAACAAGGCGGCGCGATGATCCACCCGTCAGGTTGGCAAACATTCAAATACTGGGGAGAGTGGTGAATGAGTGAACTTGTGCTCTTTTGGTGAGAGTGTAAGTTGATAACATTTTTTTAAAGAAAGCAATTTGACAGAACCTCTCCAAATGTTTAAAGCACATGCTCTTCAACCCTGCAACCTCTCTTTTGGGTAAAGAAACTTGTCCAAAGATTTCCAAGGCAGCATCGTCTGTATTGGGAGGAAAAATGGAATACAAAGTTTTTACACTTCTATCAAGTATCTGTAAAAACAAATAATGAGGTAAATCTACACACACTGATCTAGAACAAGCTTCAAGATAAAGTGAAGAAAAGTGAGTTACAAAATAAGTTCGTATAGTATGATCCCATTTCAATAAAAACAAAAAAGAGAAAGCTCTACATTCTTGTTTGTTTTTTGGTTTGTTTCGTTTCAGTTTTTTTTTTTTTTTTTTTTTTTAAGACAGCTCTGTCACCCAGGCTAGAGGGCAGTGGTGTGATCACAGCTCACTGCAGCCTCAACCTCCTGGACACAAGCCATACTCCCACCTCAACCTCCTGGGTAACCAGGACCACAGGCGCACGTCACCACACCTGGCTAATTTTTTGTATTTTTGGTAGAGATGGAGTTTCACCGTGTTGCCCAGGCTGGTCTCCTGGGCTCTAGCAATCTGTCTCGACCTCCCAAAGTGCTGGAGTTACAGGCATGAGCCCCCGCACCCGGCCTACATTCTACATGAACATAAATGTGTATGAAAAGCTCTAGGAGAAAAAGTCTGCTTACAAATCAAGGAAAAAGCATTGAACCACCAGAAGGGGATGGTGACTCAGTGAGCCTCGGGGTACCCCTCAGTTGGGGCTGCTGGGGAAGTAGGGGGACAATCCTTCCACTAAGTGGGACCTGACTGTGGTCTGGACTGTGAAGGAGGACCCCGAGGCTGGCTGAAGGTGTGGGGGCACCATGGACCTGACAAGGAAAGAGAATGATGGGCCAGAGGGGAGGCTGCAGACCTCAGAGAGGAGGGATCTCAGGAAAAGCCCCGAGCAGGTCAAAGGGGGCGGGCTCAGGCTAGGTGGGCACAAAGGCCCCAGTGACATTGACCACACCACTCAGGCTGGGGGCTCCCCCTGCGCCCTGTGCTGGCCGACCTGCCCGGAATGGCTTCACCCACCCCTCCCCTGCCCATCCTTGAGACCCCTCAGGCTTCGCTTCCTCCAGGAAGGCTTCCCAGATCCCCAGGCTAAATCAAGGGCCTCTCCCAGAGCCTCCCAGAGCTTGGGCTCACCTCTGGCCTTCACAGGCCTCATCAAGGCACCTACCCAATACTGGTGCTTCCCTGAAGCCAGGGAGTGGGCCTTGGCAGGTTCGCTTTCCCCGCACCTGGCTCAGGCCTGGCCCGCGGTGTTGGCTGATGGACAGCCGGTGAGCTATTTACCCTGTTTCTCCATTGGTGGCGTTGAGTAGGTACCAGGCCTCCCTGGGGGAGCTGGGAGCCCTTATTAAGGTTTGATCCCCATCTCTCTGAAAGGCAACATCCTGTCCTTCTCTTGCCCACCATCCCAGTGCAGGGGTCAGATTCTGCCCTGGCCAACAGCCAGGCCAAACGGGGGAGGCCTGTCTCGAAGCAGGATGTAAGGGCTCCCACGCAGCCCAGGGTCTTTTTCCGTGGCTCAGAACACGCTGTACCAAGTGGCCGCCTCTGCTGGGTGTCACCTTGCTTCTCACAGCCCCCTCTCTGCTCACATCCTGTTTCCACCCCTCCGACACTGCTGGGCCCCGCGCCCCCGGCCTCCACCCGCAGCTGCTGGGTTTTCACATGGCCTTTCCTGGGTTGCTCTAGGGGCACAGGCCTCTTATTTTTAGCTCCTTGGGGGCTGAAGGAATTTACATCTGAGTCTCTGCTCTCCTGAAGAGACAGACGGTTTCAAATGTGTCTAATGTGGTCTCCCGGGCAGCCTCAGCCTAGGCCAGCGCTAAGGCAGAGGGGAAGGAGTGAGACGGCCAGCCCAGCATCCGGAGGCTCCAAGCCCGCTTGGCACACCGTGTGGCCTCAGGCAGGGCCCGCAAGCCAGCTGAGCCCCACTTTCCTCAGCTACTAAGTGGGAACCCTGGGGAGGTGACCCCACCGGTGTGAGCCAGGAATAAGGATGCCCATGGGACGGGCAGGGAGGCCCTAGAGATGCCCATGTCCTGCCTCACTCTGGGCAGGAGACTCGTCTACCACACCACCCTGCACAAGTCTATCACACATTTGTTATTTTCCCTAATTATCCCAGAAACCCCCCACACTAGGAAATTTGGAACACACAGAAAAGATGGGAGAAGACAGTAATGCATTGCTCATAACCCATCACGGTTCTTATGTGGAGTTGCCCCTCCCTGAGCCCTTTGCAATGCCCTCAGAACGAAAGGCAGGAGGGGAGGTCCCTTACTGAAAACAAAAGCCTCCTGTTATCCCAGTATGGCCTGGCAGGGAGCCCCAGGCAGTGTCCACCAGCCCTCCTCAGGCAGCATCAAGGGACCCAAGCCCCTCTCTCCCTTCCCTTCCTCCTTCCCGGCTGATCCCAGCAGCCCCTCCCTGGTGGCGCACTCCCAGAGCCCTGCAGTTTTTCCCCTCCCGAGGCCTGGCCCAAGGCCAGGCCTGCCCCCAGGGGACGGCAGCACACCTCCTGCAGTGAATATGACTGGTAGTCGCTGGTCCCAACCTCCTCCCTACCAGACGCAGAGGCTTGCCCTACACAGACCTCTCACACTTGGCAGAGCCATGTGACTTACTCCAGCCAACGAAACACCACCTCCAGACTCAGGCAATAAAAAGCCCTGTGCGATTTTCCCACTTGCTCATCCTCTGCCATGTCGATGGAGAAGATCTTGAGTTCTCCAGGCACCACAGCTGCATGACAGCCAGTCGGCCGCATCTGAAGGGCTCTGCCTACTTTTCAACTGGTGAAAACCCACTCCCTGTGGCCCTGTTCCACTACACCCCCAACTTCCATCCTTTTTTCCAGTCTATTAAATGGCGGTGGCCACCCCACCACCACCTAGGTCATGAGTTTCTCCTCAATCTTCAGACAGTTAGTGACGTGTACGCTGTTCACTCCACTCCCGTGGACCCTATTTATAATTTCATAAATAAAATAAACTATTATGAAATTATATTTTGGCATATACAAGGAATTTTTACAAATCAAGAAGAAAACCAGGGGAACTATAGGAAAAATATCAACATAAAAATGGATATATTCGACCGGACGCAGTGGCTTAGGCTTGTAATCCCAGCACTTTGGGAGGCCAGGGTGGGTAGAACACCTGAGGTCAGGAGTTTGAGACCAGCCTGGCCAACATGGTGAAACCCCGTCTCTACCAAAAATACAAAAAATAAAAAAAAAAATTAACCGGGCATGGTGGCAGGTGCCTATAGTCCCTCTCAGCTACTTGGGAGGCTGAGGCAGGAGAACTGCTTGAACCCGGGAGGCAGAGGTTGCAGTGAGCCAAGATGGGGCCACTGCACTCCAGCCTGGGTGACAGAGTGAGATTCCGTCTCTAAGAAAAATAAAAATAAAAAAGGATTATAGTTATAATAGGCAATTCATGTAAGGGAAATCCCAATGGTTAACAAGTGTGACAAGAAATATTTAACTCCCTAGTAATTAAAGAAATCAAAATTATAACTGAGATATCCCTTTTATACCATCCAGATTGGAAAAGCTAAATTAAAATAAAAAATAAAAGTCAGATAATATTGACCAGGCATAGTAGCTCACTCCTGTATTCCTAGCACTTTGGGAGGCCAAGGCAGGCGGATCACTTGAGGTCAGGAGTTCAAGACTAGCCTGGCCAACATGGTGAAACCCTGTCTCTACTAAGAATACAAAAATTAGCTGAGAGTGGTGGCACATGCCTTTAATCCCATTATTTAGGAGTCTGAGGCAGGAGAATTGTTTGAGCCTGGGAGGCAGAGGTTGCAGTGAGATGAGATCGTGCCACTGAACTCCAGCCTGGGTGACAGAACAAGACTCTATCTAAAAAATAAAAAATAAAAAAAAGTAATGTAGGGAAAGCAACATGACACTGTTGAGTAAAAAAAGGAGTATACTGGCTACCCCCATATTAGCAAATCTTTCTGTCTCTTTACTCTTAAAAAACAAGAAAACAAAAACACATTTCCTATAATGTATATGGAATAAGGTGAGAGAGAAAAAAACAGGGGAGTGAGACTACCATTCTGCCTCGTATGAAATAAGAAATCATGTTGGGGCCGGGTGTGGTGGCTCATGCCTGAAATCCCAGCACTTTGGGAGGCCGAGGCAGGCGGATCACAAGGTCAGGAGATCGAGACCATCTTGGCTAACATGGTGAAACCCTGTTTCTACTAAAAATACAAAAAATCAGCCAGGCGCAGAGGCGGGTGCCTGTAGTCCCAGCTACTCGGGAGGCTGAGGCAGGAGAATGACGTGAACCCGGGAGGCGGAGGTTGCGGTGAGTCGAGATCATGCCACTGCACTCCAGCCTGGGTGACAGAGCGAGACTCCGTCTCAAAAAAAAAAAGAAAGAAAGAAATAATGTTGGAAAACATCCTAAATGTCATCTAAGACCCTTACCTCACACCATATATAAAAATTAACTAACTGGAACAGATCAAAGACCTAAATGTAAAATCTAAAATTATGCAATGTATAGAAGAAAAACATTGCAGAAAATACTTATATCTTGAACTGGACAAAGTTTTCTTAGAACACACAAAAAGCACAGGCCGGGTGCAGTGGCTCACACCTGTAATCCCAGCACTTTGGGAGGCCGAGGTGGGTGGATCATGAGGTCAGGAGATCGAGACCATCCTGGCCAACATGGTGAAACCCTGTCTCTACTAAAAATATAAAAATTAGTTGGGTGTAGTGGCATGTGCCTGTAATCCCAGCTACTCAGGAGGCTGAGGCATGAGAATCATTTGAACCCAGGAGGTGGAGGTTGCAGTGACCTGAGATTGCACCACTGCACTCCAGCCTGGCAACAGAGCGAGACTCCATCTCAAAAAAAAAAAAAAAAAAAAAAAAAATCACACACACAAAACATAAACAATTGATAAGTTGAACTTCATCAAAATTAAAACCTTTTACTCTTTGAAAGACACCACAAAAAAACAAAAGGCCTGCTGGATGCGGTGACTCACGCCTGTAATCCCAGCACTTTGGGAGGCCAAGGCGGCAGATCATGAGGTCAGAAGACCAGACTGGCCAACATAGTGAAACCCCATCTCTACTAAAAATACAAAAATTAGCCAGTCATGGTGATGCACGCCTGTAGTCCCAGCTACTCAGGAGGCTGAGGCAGGACAATCTCTTGAACCTGGGAGGCAGAGGTTGTGGTGAGCTGAGATCATGCCACTGCACTCCAGCCTGGGCAACAGATCGAGACTCCATCTCAAAAACAAAACAAAACAACAACAACAAAAAAAGGCAAGTCACAGACAGGGAAGAAAATATTACCAACACATACATCATACAAATGATACACATCTACACATCTAAAATATATAAATACACAACTCAACAACAAAATGACAATCTGATTTTTAACTGAGTGACGGTTTTGAATAACCATTCCCTCAAAGACGATATGCAAATGGCCAATAAGCACATGAAAAGATGCTCAGCATCATTAGTCATTAGATAAATGCAATTCAAAACCACAATGAGATAACACTTCACACACACAGGGATGGCTAGAGTAAAGAACAACAAATGTTGAGGATGTGAAGAAGGTGAAACCCTCATAAATTGCTGGTGTGAATGTAAAATGGTGCAGCTGCTTTGGAAAATAGTTTGGTGATTCCTCAAAAAGTTAAACATCCAGTAACCATGTTACAGGTAGTTAGACAGACGTGAGCTGGGCAGAGAGGACTCTCCCTCAACCCACTAGGAATGTCGGGTGGTGGTTTGGCAGTTATTGCATTGCCTCTCTAACAGTGATAAATTGGCAGCTGGTGCCAGGGAGAGCCCAGTTCCTGATGGTCCACACCTACTGCACTAACGTATTAATTAAATGCAGGTGCCAGGGAGAAGCAACTTCCCAGGCATATGCATTAAGAGACAAAATGATGGACCAGGGGCACCCCACCAGAAAAGGGAAGAAAGCCTCAGATGGGCATACACACAACTTCCTAAACACACTGCCTGTGCTCACTTCCCAAGGTTAAGGAGGGCACTGCGCATGCGGGAAGCCCACCTGAGGGAAGAATCATGGGAAAGGGGCACAAGACGCCAGAAGTGGGCCAGCCTATAAAGTCCTAGGATCAAGGTTAAACATCACACTTGTTCTTCAAGTTCCCGGCTTGGGCGTCTTCCAAGCTTACTTTCCTTTCTTTCCTGTTTTAAAGCCTTTTAAAATAAACTTCCATTCCTGCTCTGAAAATTTGCCTTGATCCCTTTTTCTGCCCTCAGTCGAATTATTTCTTCTGAGGAGGCAAGAATTGAGGTTGCTGCAGACCCATACACATTCGCCGGTAACTCTGATACCTTCCACCAGTAATAACCATATGACCCAGCAATCCCACTCCTGCTTATACCCAAGAGTATTATAAACATATATCTATACAGAAGTGTGTACATGAGTGTTCATCAATGGTATTATTCATAATAGCCAAAAAGTGGAAAACAACCCAAATGCCTAGCAGTGAATGAATGGACAAAATGTGGTATATCTACACAGTAGAATATTATTCAGCCCAGTGGCTCACGCCTATAATACCAATATTTGGGAGGCTTAAGCAGACAGATCACTTGAGGCCAGGAGTTCAAGACCAGCCTGGCCAACATGGTGAAACCTCGTATCTACTAAAAATACAAAAATTAGCCAGGCGTGGTGGTGCACACCTGTAATCCCAGCTACTCGAGAGGCTGAGGCATAAGAATCACTTGAACCCGGGAGGCAGAGGTTGCGGTGAGCCAAGACTGTGCCACTATACTCCAGCCTGGATGACACAGTGAGACTCTGTCTCAAAAAAAAAAAATTATTCAGCCATAAAAGGGAATGAAGTACTGATACGTGCTATAATATGGATGAACCCTGAAAATGTTAATAATGAAAGAATCCAGTCACAAGAGACCATATATTATATGACTCTTTCATATGAAATGTCCAGAATAGGCAAATTCATAGAAACAGACAGGAGATTAATGGTTGCCAGGGGCTGGGGAGAGAGGGGTAAAGGGAGTGGTTGCTAATGAATCTGGAATTTTTCTGAAGGGTAATGAAAATGTTTTGGAATTAGGTCATGGTGATGGTTTTATAACCATAAGTGTGCTTAAAAACCACTGAATTGCATGTATCTTAATTTTTAAAAAAGGAGAAAAATATAAATACTCTTGTGTCAAGACAAACAACCCAATACAAAATGAGCAAAAGATTTCAAATGACACTTCACAGGAAGAAGTTTTATGACCACCAATAACGACATAAAAAGATGCTAAACATCATTATTCACTGGGGAGATGCAAATTAAAGCCATAATGAGAAGACAGATCACAAAACATTTTGGCAAGGAGACGGGGCAACTGAAACTCTTATACACTGCTCATGGGAATATAAAATGGAACAACCACTTTGGAAAACAGTTTGGCAGTTACTTAAAAATATTTGAGGCTGGGCGCAGTGGCTTATGCCTCTAATCCCAGCACTTTGGGAGGCTGAGGTGGGTAGATCACCTGAGGTCAGGAGTTCAAGACCAGCCTGGCCAACATGGCAAAACCCTGTCTCTACTAAAAAAAAAACAAACAAAAATTAGCGGGGTGTGTTGGTACACGCCTGTAATCCCAGCTACTCAGGAGGTTGAGGCAGGAGAATCGCTTGAACTCAGGAGGCGGAGGTTGCAGTGAACCGAGATCATGCCACTGCACTACAGCCTAGGTGACAGAGTGAGACTTAGTCTCAAAAAATAAAAAATACACAAAAAATATTTGAACATACTTTTACCATGACTCAGCCATTTCATTCCTCAGTGTTTACCTTAAAAAAAAAAACCTGAAACATATATTTACACAAAGACTTGTACACAAATGTTTATAGCAGCTCTATGTATAATTGCCCCAAATGTTCCTCAACAGGTACATGAGTAAACAAATTGTGGTACATCCATTCAGTGGAATAATACTCAGCAATGAAGAGGGGTGAACTACTGACAAACACAACATGAACAATCACAGAATCATTATGCTGAATTCAAGAAGCCATAAACCACACTACAGCACATACTGTAAGATTCCATTTACATAAAATTCTATAAAATGCAGACTATTCTATGGTGGGTATGCTCAGACAGGGGCAGGGGAAGACTTGCAAAGCGGTATAAGGAAACTTTTGTGGGTGATGAAATGTTCATTATCTTCATCGTGATGATGACATCACAGGTATATCACATGTGAAAATTTCTTAGGTTGTGCATTTATATAATAAATTTAAGTAAAATTTATTAGGTTGTGCATTTTAAGTACGTGCAGCTTTACTGTACTTTGATTATACCTCAACAAAGTCAATGAATAAAAACTACTTAATAAAAAAAGTGAGGACCTAGGTAAAGATGACAGTGGTTACCTCCTGAAACCACGCTTGACAGCAAAGAAGGCAAAGCAAAAGGCAAAGCCCACACAATCAAGGAGAAAGGAAAGAAACAGGAAACATTTTTGGAAGCTGGAAAGTATATGGTCAAAATGGCAAATGGCAATTGGCTTAAGAAAAAGAAAAAACTGAATTCCTAGCCAGTAGTGCGGACAGTTAAGAGCCAATCCAGTTTACCCAGTGGAATGCCCAAAAGGCTCAGGATCAGTGAGGTACCATGTGGGGGAAGAGAAGGAATAGACTAAGAACCAGCTGAAGGTTTGTGTAACGGCCAGCCAGCCTACCCTATAACGAGGTCATGGCCGGCCACTCACACGCTCAGAACCCCTAGTCCGAGTTTCTTAGTAAGAACCAACAACCAACGGCCAAGGAAAGCCTCAATCACAAAGGAGAGGCCACTAACAGGAAAAAGTAACTTGGAGGAAACATTGTGCAGGAAGAAAAAAACATTAACAAAAATCACTCCCATCCTTAGAGAGGGAAGATACTATACCCATAAAATAAGAACAGTTGCCACAAAAAGCAAACACTCAGAAAATAGGTCTACAGTTATTAAAAATAAGAAAGCAGAAATTTAAAACTCAATATCGGGCTGGAGGTGGTGGCTCAAGCCTGTAATCCCAGCACTTTGGGAGGCCGAGGTGGGTGGATCACTTGAGGTCAGGAGTTCGAGACCAGCCTGGCCAACATAGTGAAACCCCGTCTCTACTAAAAACACAAAAATTAGCCAGGCGTGCCTGTAATCCCAGCAACTTGGGAGGCTGAGACAGGAGAATCACTTGAACCTGGGAGGCCCAAACCCCTCGGGAAGTGAAATCTTACCACACCTGCTGCAGCAGCAGAGAGAGAGATCCCAATTGCCAGAGAGGGTGAGTGGTGTTGTTTGTTTGTTTTGTTTTGTTTTGTTTTTGAGACGGAGCCTTGTTCTGTCGCCCAGGCTGGAATGCAGTGGCGCGATCTCAGCTCACTGCAACCTCCCACGTTCAAGGGATTCTCTCGCCTCAGCCTCAGGAGTAGCTGGGACTACAGGCGTGCGCACTGCCACACCCAGCTAGTTTTTGTATTGTTGGTGGAGATAGGGTCTCACCATGTTACCTAGGCTGATATCCAACTCCTGGGCTCCAGTGCTCCGCCTATCTAGGCCTCCCAACTGCTGGGATTACGGGCGTGAGCCACCGCGCCAGCGAAGGTGGTTAGTGGTAAGAACACAACAGGGCCAGGCATGGTGGTAGGCACCCAGCTACTCGGGAGGGTGAGGCAGGAGAATCGCTTGAACGCGGGAAGCAGAGGTTGCAGTGAGCCGAGATCGAGCCATGCGCTCCAGGCTGGGAGACAGAGTGAGACTCCATCTCAAAAACAAAAACACACACATACACACACATACACACACACACACTCACAAAACCCTGGAAGACAGAGTGAGACCCCATCTCAAAAACAAAAACATACACACACACACACAACCACAACCCTGGGAGACAGAGTGAGACTCCATCTCAAAAACAAACACACACACACACACAACCCTGGGGGAGAGAATGAGACTGCATCGCAAAAACAAACACACACACACACACACAACCCTGGGGGAGAGAGTGAGACTCTATCACACACACACACACACACACACACACAGAACCCTGGGAGACAGAGTGAGACTCCATCTCAAAAACAAAAAAACACACACACAACCACAATCCTGGGAGACAGACTCCATCTCAAAAACAAAAAAACACACACGTACACAACCACAACAAACTAAATAAATGAAAAACCAAGTACTGGCTCTAGGAAAACAAAAAGTCTGCTAGAAAACAGTGTAGTGTCTTGCCTGTGATATTTCCATGCTCGTAATACTGTAAATGCTAAATAATGCTGTAAGTAATTCAGTATAATTAAGTACTCTGGGAGAAAGAGGGGATAAGGGGGGGCGGGGAGGGGAAGGAAGAACTAAGTCATTGCGAGGGGGTGGGGATGGGAAGAAAGAGCGAAGCCTTCATATAACGCCTAAAATGAAAAAGAAAGGAGGGGCGATATAAGCACATTATTTAGAGACCTGGAGATAAATATCAATATAATATGCTGGGAGAGGTGAAACTGGCTGTCCCTGGGG
The DNA here is from genome assembly GCF_009828535.3 of Hylobates moloch. NCBI lineage: Eukaryota > Metazoa > Chordata > Mammalia > Primates > Hylobatidae > Hylobates > Hylobates moloch. The sequence goes on along the minus strand of NW_026652290.1, from coordinate 46,306,150 downwards.
AGGGGAAATGGTGCGAGGAGTTTTCATAACAAACTTTAAGAATGATTTGACTTTTTTTTTTTTTTAGACTGAGTCTCACTCTGTTGCCCAGGCAGAGGGAGTGCAATGGTGCCATCTTGGCTCACTGCAACCTCCGCCTCCCTGATTCAAGCCTCCGGAGTAGCTGGGGTTACAGGTGCCATAAGCCATAGTGCCCAGCCATGACTTTTCCAACTATGCGCACAAATATTTGGATAAAAACTCAAGGAAGGAGAAAAAATGGTTTTTTAGTTTTTTGGGTTTTTTGAGATGGAGTCTTGCTGTGTTGCCCAGGCTGGAGTGCAATGGTGCGATCTCGGCTCACTGCAATCTCTGCCTCCCAGGTTCAAGCGATTCTCGTGCCTCAGCCTCCCAAGTAGCTGGGATTACAGACGTGCGCCACCATGCCCAGCTTATTTTTGTATTTTCTGTAGAGAATACTAAAGAATGCTGAGATTACAGGCGTGAGCCAATGTGCTCAGCCAGAAAAAATGTTATGTACAAATACAAGTGGAGAAAAATACACTGATGCTCTGGTTTGTACAGATTATGTAATTTTTCTTTATATTTTTATGTGTAAAAGAAATGCTTAAGTTAGGCCAGGCACAATGGCTCATGCCTGTAATCCCAAGCACTTTGGGAGGCCGAGGTGGGTGGATCACCTGAGGTCAGGAGTTCAAGACCAGCCTGGCCAACATGGCGAAACCCCGCCTCTACTAAAAATACAAAAATTAGCCGGGCGTGGTGGTGTGCACCTGCAGTCCCAGCTACTGGGGGCGCTGAGGCACGAGAATTGCTTGAACCTGGTAGGTAAAGGTTGCAGTGAGCCACTGCACTCCAGCCTGGGTGATAGAGTGAGACTCCGTCTCAAAAAAAAAAAAAAGAAAGAAATGAGTAAGTGCATTATCTTTTAGTCTCTTAATTAATACTGTAGAAAACAAAAGAATATGAAGGCAAGATCCAAAGGAGTATCCAGAACATTCTTGGTGATGAACCAGCAGGCCGCTGGTGTAACTACGTTCGAGACGGTTGGTCTCAAGAACAGAGTCACGGCTCACCCAGTCCTACTCTGCCCTTGCTACACAGGACTGAGGTTTTGCTGGTTCTCGATGCTGGGCTGTGCAATTATGTCTAGGCCAGGGTGGTCTCCCCAGCTGCTTGATAATTCCTTTGAAAGTCCTAAAGCACACAGTGGGCCCTCAATAAGTCCTTGCTGATTATCACCCCATCACACCTTCTTTCCTAGGCACAGAGATACAGGAAGCAATCATAAGTTTCATAAGAAGTGGAGGAATCATAACAGGAGCATTGGAACATCAGACAGCTGGATCCTCCGAGTGGCCTGGCAGTCCTGGCTCATTCCAGAGTGGCCAACCCACCTTCCTAGGCTGAACACCGGACTGGCCTCCAGGAGCGGGAGGGCGACGAGGAAAAAGGCAGCTCATCCAAGCTGCTGTCTAGTTATCTCCATCTGTCCATCTGTCTCCTCAGCAAACACATTCTTAGTCACTACCTGGAGCCTGTGACTCTCCCAGTTGTCCAAACGGACAAACCCTTGGCCTCCTCTTCCCACCAGTGCACTACTGTGCACACCCGCACAGGCTGTGGTCGTCTGACCCACTTCCTGTCTTTCATTCATAGGACTTGATGCAAATCAAGGCTCTGAGGGGATGATGGTGCCCATATAGACCCACATTGAACTGTCAGTTGTCAGGAGCTGTAAAATCCTTCCAGCAGCCACGGGCAGGCTGACAAGACTCCTAGTGGGTGGCACAGCCCTGCCCCCTGCTGCTCAACATGGAAGCTGCAGGATAGGTGACCCTGGCCAGGCTGGGAGTCTTTCTGGACTCCACTGGGACAGCGGTCTCTAGACACCGATTTTGAAAATTCATCTCTTAAATTGAGTTCTCTGCAGATCTCCCCTTGTTCTAGATTGAATTGTATCCCTCTAAAATTCATATGTTGAAGGTCTAATCCCCAGTATCTCAGAATGTGACCCTATTTGGAGATAGGGTGTTACAGATACAGTTAAGATCAAGTCATAATGATCCCTAATGCAATATGACTGGTGTCCTTACTAAAAGGAAATGTGGGCAAGACATGCACACAGGGAACACAAAGACAGGGACTGGGGTGATGCAGCTCACACGCCAGCAACCACAAAAAGCTGGGACAGAGTTCTAGAACATTCTCCCTCACTGCCCTCAGAAGGAGCCAGCCCTGCTCACACCTTGCTCTTGGACTTCCAGCCTCCAAAAATGTGAGACAATAAATTTCTGTTGTTTGAGCCACTCAGTTTCTGGCACTTTGTCACAGCAGCTGATTATGACCAAACTAATACACTCCTCGTCCAGGGTGTTCTTAGGGTAGTTGGGAGTGGTTTTAAGGCTTTACGGAATGCATATTATGAATTCTAAAGATTTCTCCAAAAACTTCGCCAAGAAATTACACAGTGAAATGGAAAATGCATTGGATCTCAGAAGACCAAGGTTCTAGACCAGGGAAGAGTTGTGTGACTTGGAACAAATGCTAAGCTCTGAGCATCATTTAGAAATGAAAGATCTGTACCTGATGCCCTCTAAAGTGCCTTTCAGCATTAAACTACATTTGTTTAAATATTGGGCTCAATCCTGTCTAGGGAAATGCAAACTGAAATATACACACATACCCTGAACAGTCCCAAGCCCCCAAAAGCAGAGAACATTTTAAGAAAAAAATAAAAAAGACTGGGTACTGTGGCTCACACCTGTAATCCCAGCACTTTGGGAGGCTGAGGCAGGTGGATCACCTGAGGTCAGGACTTCGAGACCGGCCTGGACAACATGGTGAAACCCCATCTCTACTAAAAATATAAAAATTAGCTGGGCATGGTGGCACGCGCCGTAATCCCAGCTACTCAGGAGGCTGAGGCAGGAGCATTGCTTGAACCTGGGAGTCAGAAGTTGCAGTGAGCCAAGATCGTGCCATTGCACTCCAGCCTAGGCAACAGAGCAAGACTCCATCTCAAAAAACAAAACAAAACAAAAAAGCAAAAACGCTGGGCTGCCCAGGAGCTTGCTGAAGAGCTCAGAAGGTGGTAGTGGGACAAATATAGCCAAGCGAATGCCCACCTGCCTGCATGATCACCACAAAACCCTGTGATTGGGCTTCCCATGTGTTTTGCTTACAGTGGAGATGACCCTGGTCAGGCTAGCAAGGCCTGACTCATCCTGCCGGCATGTATTTCTTGGACCACTAAATGTGTCTTTCTCTTGGGAGCCTGTTTAGACACTGAGTTCAACCAACTCTGGTCTCTGACATGGTGGAGTTTCCCAGCCCACAGAACTGAGGTGCAGCTCCTGGGACACAGAAATGCACATAGCTGACCACTCTGGAGTCACCTGGGGACACCCCAGTCTGCACCCACAAACTTTCCCATTTGTGTATCTTCTTTTTTTTCTTTTTTTTCTTTTTTTTCTTTTTGAGACGGAGTCTCACTCTGTCACCAGGCTGGAGTGCAGTGGCATGATCTCGGCTCGCTACAACCTCCGCCCCCCAGGTTCAAGCAATTCTCCTGCCTCAGCCTCCCCAGTAGCTGGAACTACAGGTGTGCATCACCAAGCCCAGCTAATTTTTGTATTTTTGGTAGAGACAGGGTTTCACCATGTTGGCCAGGCTTGTTTTGAACTCCTGACCTTAAGTGATTCGCCCGCCTCGGCCTCCTAAAGTGCTGGGATTACAGGTGAGCACCATGCCCGGCCCACTTCTGTATCTTCTGTATCTTCTGATGGAAAGGGAAGATTGAACACATTGGAAAAAAAGGAAACTGGATACCAAAATAGTTCTTTCTTCCTCTCCCAACACCTAAACTTTCCAAATGAATCCTGACCTCCAGATGTAGAACCACAGCCCAGGCAACTACAATCGCTTGCATATGGGAATGGGAAGTGTGCCAGATACTTGTGTTAATCTAGACAACGCTTGTGTTCCAACAGAGAAACAAATTAGCCAACAAAAATATCAGTCACAAGACGTTTAAAAAGTAGAAACAGAAAGATATAAGAAAGAAAAAAAAAAACACACAAATAAGGGCAGGGACAGAAAGTGGATCTCGAAATGAAGCAAAAATACAAGTGCAGCAAGGCGCAGTGGCTCACCTCTGTAATCCCAGCACTTTGGGAGGCCAAGGCGAGTGGATCACAAGATCAGGAGATCAAGACCATCCTGGCCAACATGGTAAAACCCCGTCTCTACTAAAAATACAAAAATTAGCTGCGTGTGGTGGCACACACCTGTATTCCCAGCTACTTGGGAGGCTGAAACAGGAGAATCGCTTGAACCCGGGAGGCGGAGGTTGCAGTGAGCCGAGATCGCACCACTGCACTTCCAGCCTGGCAACAGAGCGAGACTCTGTCTCCAAAAAAAAAAAAAAAGCATGCCTGACAGTCCTATTCCGGACACTGAGGCCAAGGAGATTTCTTCAGAGGGTCCTCAACAAGGACTAAATGTCTAAATTCCTGAGGAAAGAGGCACTGCTGATTGGAGATGGGCAAAGGCTACTAGGGTTTTCAAAAACGGGATGAATTACAGACCAATTGGCTTGATGTTGATGCTAAATAAATTCTACATCTACTGAGTTCTAGACTACTGAAAGTTCTAAAACATCTACTGGCGATTTTTCCCTTTTTAACTGAAACATTTGGTCCTTTGAAGTGATTCATTTAAAGTTATTTTCAGATATAATTTGGCAAAGACTCCCAGCTGTCCTCCATTTCCATTCTTCCTTTATTGCCCAGCAAATCACCTCTGAATTTTAACTGGGCACATAGCTGCTTAAAATATAGACGATTTCCCAGCAGCTGCTGTTCTTTGAAAGTGTGGCCGTTGGCCGCAGGTAAAAATGGAAAGTGTCTTCACAGGCAGAGGCCATCCACCTCTCCCCTTGTTCCTTCCCACTGGTGGAACAGAAGTGATGGCTGGAGGTGGAGCCGGTCCCGCTGGGGCACTGGGAACACAGACAGTGTTCCTTCCCTGGGGATGCCTACCTTCCAGGGAACAGAAAGGGGTCTAGCCCTGGGCTCTGCATTTTAGGAAGGGCATTGACAAACTCTACTACTTCCAGAAGCGTAATCAGGAGAAAAGAAGACCGTGAGAAAGTATTGAGTGCTATGTCTCAGACACCAGTCTAAGTACTTTACATGTATTATATAATCTTCACAGTAACCACACAAGGTAGGTACTCATTTCCCTTTTACAGATGAGGAAAAAGGTTCATTAACTTGTTCAAAGTCACACAGCCTTTGACTCGAGCTACAGAGTCCTTATTCTGAACCACTTCACCAGTGCTTCTCAAACTTTACTGCACATCAGGATCCCTGAAAATTTAAAAAAACAGGATGCTTGGGTCCCACCCTCAGATTCTGATGCAACTGTAATTCCACCTTGGTGGAGGCTATGTGGAGAAGATAGCAGGAGCCTGGGACCAGGAAGACTGCAGAGCTATCATACCAGTCCTGGACTGACTACACTCACAAGAATCAAGGGAAAATTTGTTTCAGCCACATGGTAGCCTCTATTCCTCAAGGCTAAACATAATCCTAAACTCCCATACACAGCAGAATTTTAAGATATGACAAAATGCATTTACTGAAAAGCATCTACATATTACTACTTTTTTTTTTTTTTTTTTTTTAGACGGAGTTTCGCTCTTGTCGCTCAGGCTGGATGTAGTGCAATGGTGCAATCTCAGCTCACTGCAACCTCCACCTCCCCAGTTCAGGCGATTCTCCTGCCTCAGTCTCCCGAGTAGCTGGGACTACTGGCATGCACCCACCACGCCCAACTAAATTTTGTATTTTTAGTAGAGATGGGGTTTCGCTATGTTGGCCAGGCTGGTCTCAAACTCCTGACCTCAGGTGATCTGCCTGCCTTGGCCTCCCAAAATGCCGGGATTACAAGCATGAGCCACCGCGCCCGGCCCACATATTCAAACACTCAGCCTACCTTTTTAGGTATGGTTAGGCTCTTTAAAAGTGGATAGTAGGCCAGGTGCGGTGGCTCACGCCTATAATCTCAGCACTTTGGGAGGCTGAGGCAGGTGGATCATGAGTTCAGGAGTTCAAGACCAGCATGGCCAAGATGATAAAACCCTGTCTCTACTAAAAATACAAAAATTAGCTGGGCGTGGTGGCAGGTGCCTGTAATCCCAGCTACTCGGGAGGCTGAGGCAGAGAACTGCTTGAACCCGGGAGGCAGCGGATGCAGTGAGCCAGGATCGAGCCATTGCACTCCAGCTTGGGTGACAGAGTGAGATTCTGTGTCCAAAAATAAAAAAGGGGGGGGACTAATAAAGTTAGGTCATTTATAAAATTTATAAATTATCTGCTTAAAAATGTTTTAAAGCATATTTGTGGGCCACAATCAACCCTGAGGTTATTAAAGCAGCCGTGACAGTGGACAGCCTGAGGGCTCTATTTGAGTGATGCTCTATCAAGTACCCACTGAGGCTTGTAGGGATAGTACATTTGCATTAAGATCACTTTCATCCACATGTTACTGCTTGATTTTTAAAAGGCTTTCAAGTTTATTCATAGTTCTCAGATTTTATTCATAAAATCATAGTTCTCAGATTTTATTGCTATTTTCACTTTGAGAAAAATATTTAGATTTCTGTCCTATCATGGTGGGTTCAGATACTGGTGACTTTGAAATTAAATACCTTTAGAAACATTATTTCAAGATGTTCCCACCCCCATCCCTTCATTACACAGTGTGGTACTGGGAGTGGTGTACATTCTGAAGTGTTCTAGAGAAAAATGATTCCAGATACTTACAGAAACAGAACTCAAACAATTGGTGAAAGAGATGAAGTTCAAGCAACTAGCTATTGTACTGGATGTCACTAGAGGGTAAGAAGTGTAAACCACATAAAATTTAACACAGAAAGCAAGCCTAGGCCAGGCATAGTGGCTCACACCTATAATTCCAGTGCTTTGGGAGGCCAAATTGGGAAGATTGAGGCCAGTTTTGCAACCAGCCTGGGCAACATGGTGAAAGCCCACCTATACAATAAATACAAAAATTATCCAGGTGTGGTGGCTCGTGCTGTAGTCCCAGCAGAGGTGGGAGGATCGCCTGAGCCCAGGGAATTCAAGACTGCAGTAAGCCGTGACCGCGCCACTGCAATCCAGCGTGGGTGACAGAGTGGGACTCTGAAAAAACAAAAGTCAAGCAAGCAAGCAAGCCTAGGCCAGGCACAGTGGCTTACACCTGTAATTCCAATACTTTGGGAGATCTAGGTGGGAGGATCACTTGAAGTCAGAAGTTTGAGACCAGCCTGGGCAACACAGTGAAACCCCATCTCTCCAAAAAATTAGATGGGAATGGTGGTGGTGCATGCCTGTGGGTGGTCTGAGCTACTCAGGAGGCTGATGTGGGAGTTCACTTGAGCCCAGGAGTTCAAAGCTGCAGTGAGATCTGATGGCACCACAGCACTCCAACCTGGGCACCAGTGAGACTATCTCAAAAAATAAAATTTTTTAAAAAGCAAGCTCATGGGGCATATGTTCGCAAGATCTCCTGAGGGCTGTGTCACCAGCCAAAAAATAAAAATAAATAAATAAATAATAAAAAATAAAGCAAGCTATGATCCAAGCTTCCAAACAAGGCAACTACCCCCAGGGGAAAGAATCTGGCAGTACTTATAAACATTAAGTTTTAGGGAGAAAATTTAAAAAAATTTAAAAACATAAGCTTTAAGCCATGCTGCCAGCTGTCTTTGGAGATGTTAGAGCTAGGTCTGCATCCTGGCTGTCACTTCCTGTGTGACCCTGAGCAAGAAAATTACTTAACCTCTAATGCCATCTCCTCATTTTATAGATGAGGCACTAGCTACATACTCACAGGGCTATAGAATTAGATGAAGGCATGAAGCATGGTGCCTGGCACAGTAGATGCTCAGTAATGGTGGCTATTATTGGCTAATCCCAAACTCAGCATAAGCCAACAGTATGACAAGACTTACATCAGTAGTATGCGGATCTAGGAAGACTGTTGCCTCTCTAGCCTATTTGTCTCCCTTTGATCACATTCAACATTTAACACTTGTTCAGGTACACTTGCACATGTACACATAACACTTGCTCACCCCTAGAGGTTTCAATGGTCTGGGGTGGGGCCAGGCTTTGGGAGTTTGCAAAGCTTCCCAAGTGCAGCCAAGCTTGAAGACCACTGCTCTACATTCTATTACATGAAGCACAGGTGAAGTTACAAAAGGCAGACTACTGTTCTAGATGAAAAGTGGCCAAAGAAGGCCGGGTGAAGTGGCTCACGCCTGTAATCCCAGCAGTTTGGGAGGCCGAGACGGGTGGATCACTTGAGGTCAGGTGTTTGAGACCAGCCTGGCTAACGCGGTGAAACCCCATCTCTACTAAAAACAAAAATTAGTTGGGTGTGGTGGTGCACGCCTGTAATCCCAGCTACTCGGGAGGCTGAGGCAGAAGAATTGCTTGAACCCAGGAGGCGGAGGTTGCAGTGAGCTGAGATCACGTCAATGCACTCCAGCCTGGGTGAGAGAGCAACAACAACAACAAAAAAAAAGTGGCCAAAGAGACAAATGCAACACGTGATAATTAATCTTGGGTTGGGGAGGCTATAAAGGTCATTTTGGAAATTTTAATATGAACTGCATTATTAGATATTGTGGCATTGTTATTTATCTTGTGTG
>NW_026652290.1:46252448-46297328 GCF_009828535.3 Hylobates moloch | reverse complement strand
TACATTTTTTAAAATAAAAACCTCATACCAACACTCAACCCACGGTCACCACACTGTGAATTATGTGATGGCTAAGCCCACGCTAGCTATTAAAGCATCACTACTTTCCTATTATTTGGTTCTCCTGTTCATAGAACACTCAGTGCTGCTGTCTCACAACACGTCTACACAAAACCACACAACAAAAACTGCAAGGCCTATAGAGAAATGGGTTTAGGTGTGCAATACTTAAATCTTTGTGACACATAAAAAGGTAGCAGTTTCAAATATGTCAATGGTTAAGAAATAAAGCAGTCTACCTTGACCTGCAATTTGCAGGCAGAAACCCACTGGACAGCCCACCCAGCTCCCACGCGTACTACCCGGCGTGAAGAGGAAGAGAACAAAAGATAAGACAAAGTGAGAGAAAACATAGAGAAAAAGAAGAAAGATTAGGCTGGGCGTGGTGGCTCACGCCTGTAATCCCAGCACTTTGGGAGGCCAAGGCGGGTGGATCACCTGAGGTTGGGAGTTCAAGACCAGCCTGACCAACATGGAGAAACACCGTCTCTACTAAAAATACAAAATTACCGGGGTGGTGGCTCATGCCTGTAATCCCAGCACTTTGGGAGGCTCAGGCGGGCAGATCACGAGGTCAGGAGTTTGAGACTGGCCAACATAGTGAAACCCCATCTCTACTAAAAATACAAAAAATTGGCAGGGCGTGGTGGCGGGCACCTGTAATCCAAACTACTTGGGAGGCTGAGGTAGGAGAATAGCTTGAACCCAGGAGGCGGAGGTTGCAGTGAGCTGAGATCGAGCCACTGTACTCCAGCCCAGGCAACAGTGCAAGACTCCATCTCGGAAAAAAAAAAAAAAAAAAGCTTTAAAATTTTATCACTAGTGTAGTTTTGTGTATCTAACACCACAGTAGACTGTGGTGGTAGACCAACATCACAAGGGATCCCGGGTGCTGCTCTGTTTTTTTGTGTGTTTTGTTTTTTGAGTTTCACTCGTTGCCCAGGCTGGAGTGCAATGGTGTGATCTTGGCTCACTGAAACCTCTGCCTCCCAGGATCAAGCAAATCTCCTGCCTAAGCCTCCCGAGTAGCTGGGATTACAGGTACCCACCACCGTGTCCAGCTAATTTTTTTGCATTTTTAGTAGAGATGGGGTTTCACCATATTGCCCTGGTTGGTCTCAACCTCCCGACCTCGGGTGATCCACCTGCCTCGGCTTCCCAAAGTGTCAGGATTACAGGTGTGAGCCACCTTGCCTGGTCTATGTAATTTTTTTTTTCTTTAAGACAGAGTCTTGCTCTGTCACCTGGGCTGGAGTGCAGTGTCGTGATCTCGGCTCACCACAACCTCTGCCTCCCAGGTTCAAGTGATTCTCCTGCCTCAGCCTCCTGAGTAGCTGGGATTACAGGCATGCACCACCGCACCCAGCTAATTTTGTATTTTTAGAAGAGACGGGGTTTCTCCATGTTGGTCAGGCTGGTCTTGAACTCCTGACCTCAGGTGATCCACCCGCCTCGGCCCCCCAAAGTTACAGGCATGAGCCACTGCATCTGGCCCCCATTTCTAAATCAATCTTACATTTCTAAAATTTTGTCATTTAAAAATGTTATAGGCTGGGCGCAGTGGCTCACACCTGTAATCCCAACACTTTGGGAGGCCAAGGTGGGTGGATCGCTTAAGGCCAGGAGTTCGAGACCAGACCGGCTAACATGGTGAAAGCCCATCTCTACTAAAAATACAAAAATTAGCCAGGTTTGGCGGCACACACCTGTACTCCCAGATACTAGGGAGGCTGAGACAGGAGAATTGCTCGAACCCGGGAAGTAGAGGTTGCAGTGAGCCGAGGTCTCGTCACTGGACTCCAGCCCGGGCGAGTGAGACTCCGTCTCAAAAAAAAAAAAAAAAAAAATTAGAGAGGTAAAATACAAATGAGGTTGAAAGAGAATAAAGAGCGGAGTGTGAGGCAGAGCCAGGATGGCCAATGGAAGGGCTGCAGCTTGCAAGCATGAGATGAGGTGTGCAGTTCTCTGGAATCAGATGGTACACCACACAGGGATGTGTGCCTTGTGTGTTCCTATGCAGCTCAGTTCAACTGGGTGTGCTTTTGTGTTCACCTAGTGCTTCCCACAGGCAAAATTACACATAAATTCATGTTATGCTCAGAGCATGCTAGCAGGACTGCCCCTCCGCCAAGGGCGCTGACTTGACCCTCTCCTCAACCACAACCCTAGACCTCAGGCCTGCTTCTGTCCCTCTTGATTTCTACTGTCTGCTAAGCTCTAGCACTGCTCCCTCCAAAGTGATCCTTTTTTAAAGGGAAAGGATATGGGTCAGTATATCAAGCTAGGAAAGTGGATATAGGTGGTTTATTTTCAGTCGCCAAGCAGGTCACCTGGAAAGGGCTCGTAGTCTAGGCAAACTGTGTCAGCCACTATCTACCAAGAATGAACAAGCCCTGCCACTTCCACTTCCCAACTATCAGAGTAAAATTCTTTTAGACTTTGTGATCAGAAAGAAATGATAAGTCCAATATGCAAGACTTTTCCACCACCATTTGTCCAAACACTTTTTTTTGTACCAATCTTTATTTATTCACACATTTGATAAAAATGTCACAGTTAGGAGTGAAATCATTACAATGACATGAGTAACTGTACAGACAGACCCCAAGTGCAGAATCAAATTGCCCTAAGTCAGAACATGGAGCAACTGCAACTCCTTCGCACTTGTGCATGTGTGTGCACTCGCAGACACACACACACACATTCTCTCTCTCTCTTATGCACACATCCATCCACATCCCAACAATTGCAGGTGCTAAGTTTGGACTTAACCCAGGGACTCTTCCCTGACTTCCATCAGGTCCTGGGAAGAAGAGAGAAGTAATAAATGAAAAGCAGCTGGGACTGCTCGATGCATCTCTCTTCTCTTCCAACAATGACACAGAGAAGGCAAGACATACACTGGGGCAGCTACTTCCTTGGCACAAAAATGAACAGGCAACAAGAAGGTCAAGGAAGTGTTTAAGTTAGTCTCAGGTTTAAACCACTTTTCAACACCACAAAACAGTAGCAAGCAGGGAAAAAAAAAGAAGAAGAAAAAAAAAAAAACTCTGGCCCTCAAGACTCCAGAAAAAAGGGAAGGAGGAGGATTTAAAACTTGATCCCTATTATTCTAACAAATTGCAGCATGACCATAAGCAAAACCAGCTCGGTCAAACTGACAGCATCGGACTGTGACCTTATCTGAACAGTGTAGTTCACTTCTATTTTGGCTCTGAAGAGAGGAAGAAAAACTTTTTAGAGGAACATAATGGTAACATAAACCAAATCTCCACTGTATTAGTATTTGAGGCAAGATTACATTTATGCATTCACACAGCTTGTCTGTAGATCTGAGAGCTCCAAGAGAGTGGCCCAGCCCCCATTCCTCTGCCTTTAGCCTTCTGAAAAGAACAAGTCAAACCTGAAATATGAAAAATAATACCTGAATCAAAATGGTGTTTTCTATACAATGGGACTAGGGTAGAATCCTGCTCAATTCCTCAACTCCTGTTTGACATAAAAGTTAAAAAATTTTTAAACTAAATTTAAATGTGATGTTTTGAGCATCAAAAAGCTACTATCTAAAAGGATGTCTCCCAGTGTTCTTGGTAAATGGGGAAGGTTAGGAAGGGGGCAACGATCCAATGAATATAGAAGAACTGGCCAATTCACAGGAAACTTGCTTTGGATAAGGTGAATCAATGGGTGATATTGTGCAGGCAGGGAGGGAAATTTCTTCGTACAAATTCATGTCCCTGGCCAGGCATGGCACAGGAGTTCAAGATCAGCCTGGGAAAAAGAGTGAAACTCCATCTCTACTTAAAAAAAAAAAAAAAAATAATAATAATAATAATAATAATAACTTCATGTCCCTAGAGATAAAAGCAAGGTGCGGACAAGGCACTTAACACAGCCAAGTATTGTTCACATCCATTCACATCATGATTGTTACCAAGAGCACTCCCAGTAGCCCCTCATTTGAGAGACTCAACCGGCCAACTATACTTTCCAGGTGGACCTGGAGAACTGAAGGAAATCCAAAGCGCTGCACAATCGATGGTGGGATTTGGAATGTCAGCAGAGGAAACTACTCAGAGAAGCAAATGGAGGTCATCCCCTTCTGGCCTGAGGTGAGAGGTTTGTTCTAGATTAGCTCAGTGAGATATCGAATTTCAAAATAGCTGGCCTGAGAATATGACAACACTCCCACAAATGTAGCCTTCTTCTGTTTTGATAAGAGCAATAAGGGCTCTGAATGAAATGGGACATCAGTTATTGAATTATCTTGCACTGGAAGTTATAGCAGATGCCTTCTAATACATGTGGCATGTCCCCCTTCTGTAGCAGAGTGATAAAGGACTGAGACAGGGCTAGAAGCACCTGTCCCTTCTTATCCCAAAGCCTGTCAAGCATACTCAATCCGAGCAGGGCCACAGCTGCCCTCGTTCTTTCGCTCAGAGGACTGGCTGGTGGCCTTGGCTTCACTAGTCATTTCCAGAGGCTTAGCTGAGATGTAGTCCTTTACTTTAATCTCCATATTCTTGGCTTTCAGAGTGGCCATGTGCAGCTTCTCCAGGAAATCTGGCATGCCTGTCAAGAGACGAGAATCAGGTTAAGCTGACATACAAACCAACAGTAGGCTCAAAATTAGAAGACCCTATTTCTTTGATGGTAGTTCTTCCTTATAAAGATCACAACCTGACTGATAGCCTGTGAATAACAGCTGCCTCCCAGAATGTGTTCCCAAAGCATGGGTTGTGAAAACTCTGTCTCAGAAAAAAAAAAAGAAGAACCAGAAGAGACATTTTATTTCCCTATTAGGAAATAGAGAAAAACAAAATGCTCAACCCAGGTTCCAGGCCCTGTATACTTGCCCTTACTTACCACTGGAAACCATCCAACTAACACAGTAGCGAGGAAACACCGTTTGGGGATTGTCACTGTATGTCAGTAAGTAGTCAAAGCCATTCTGGAAAAGAAAAACAGCAAAAATGAAGATCCCTGAATCACCCAGCACAACCTCCACATCCAGTACCATAGAGTAACTATGATCTGATTCTGGAGCAGGGAGTGTCATTTCTTTTTTCACCCTGTGCAGAAAAGAGTTAACACTGAAGGCCTGAGAGACTACTATCCATAGAAAGGTCTCCTTGCAATGTTGACCCTTGGCCAACTTGGCTCCCAGTCAAGTTAGCTGATATGGGTGGCTCCCTGTGCATAGACTATGCAAACAACGTGGTTTATGCTGAACACAGGCTTTGCTTTGCGGGGTTTGGAATTCTGGTATGTGCTAAGCAGACGGTACTAAGTGACCAGCTCCCAATAAAAATGTGGGGTGTTAGGCCAGGCATGGTGGCTCATGCCTACAATCCCAGCCAGCACTTTGGGAGGCCGAGGCAGGCAGATCACCTGAGGTCAAGAGTTCAAGACAAGCCTGGCCAACATGGTGAAACCCCGTCTCTACCAAAAATACAAAAATTAGCCGGCCATGGTGGCACACACCTGTAGTCCCAGCTACTCGGGAGGCTGAGGCACAAGAATTGCTTGAACCCGGGAGGCAGAGGTTGCAGTGAGCCAAGATCGAGCCACTGCATTCCAGCCTGGGCAACAGAGCAAGACTCCGTCTCAAAAAAAAAAAAAAATTGGGTGTTGGCTGGGCGTGGTGGCTCATGCCTTATAATCCCAGCACTTTGGGAGCCCAAGGCAAGCAGATTACTTGAGGACCGGAGTGCGAGACCAGCCTGGCCAACATGGTGAAATCCCATCTCTACTAAAAGTTAAAAAATTAGCTGGGCGTGGTGGTACACGCCTGTAATCCCAGTTACTTGGGAGTCTGAGGCAGGAGAATCATTTGAACCGGGAGGCGAAGGTTGCAGTGAGCACAGATTGAGCCACTGTACTCCAGCCTGGGTGACAGAGCAAGACCTTTTTTTTTTTTTTTTTTTTTTTGAGGCGGAGTTTCGTTCTTGTTGCCCAGGCTGGAGTGCAATGGCGCAATCTCAGCTCACCACAACCTCTGCCTCCTGAGTTCAAGCGATTGTCCTGCCTCAGCCTCCCGAGTAGCTCAGATTACAGGCATGCGCCACCATGCCCAGCTAATTTTGTATTTTTAGTAGAAATGGGGCTTCTCCATCTTGGTCAGGATGGTCTCGAACTCCCGACCTCAAGTGATCCACCCACCTTGGCCTCCCAAAGTGCTGGGATTACAAGCGTGAGCCACTGCGCCCAGCCAAGACTCGTCTTTAAAAAACACTTTGGGCCAGGTATGGTGGCTCACAACTGTAATCCCAGCAATTTGGGAGGCTGAGGCAGGTGGATCACCTGAGGTTGGGAGTTCCGAGACCACCCTGGCCAACGTGGCAAAACCCTGTCTCTACTAAAAATACAAAGAAAAAACTAGCTGGGTGTGGTGGCACACACCTGTAATCCCAGCTACTCAGGAGGCTGAGGCAGGAGAACTGCTTGAACCCAGGAGGCGGAGGTTGCAGTGAGCCAAGATCACACCACTGCACTCCAGCCTGGGCAACAAGAGCGAAACTCATCTCAGGAAAACAAAACAAAAACAAAAACAAAAAATACAAAAAAAACAGTTTGGGTGTTTTTTTTTTTCTTTTGAGACAAGGTCTCACTCTGTTGCACAGTCTGGAGTGCAGTGATGCAATCTCGGCTCAGCACAGCCTCCATCTCCTGGGCTCAAGCAATCATCCCACCTCAACCTCCTGTGTAGCAGGGACTACAGGCATGCACTACCACCACAGCTAATTTTTTATTTTTTTGTAGAGACTGGGTCTTCCCTGTGTTGCCCAGGCTGATCTCAAATTCCTTGGCTAAAGAGATCCTCCTGCCTCAGCCTCCCAAAGTGCTGGGATTACAGGCATGAGCCACCACGCTCAGCCAGAGTGTTAAATTTCTAATGGCCTTCCTAAACAGAAACATTGCACACATATTGCTGCATTTCATTGCTGGGGAAGGAAGCTTCACATGGACTCCTCCAGACTCCTGTGCCTTTTTCTCTTATGATCCAGCTGCATATCTTTACTCTGACACTGTCATAAACCTTAGCTGAGGGCTGGGCACGGTGGCTCATGCCTGTAATCCCAGCACTCAGAACGGCCGAGGCGGGTGGATCACTTGAGGTCAGGAGTTCGAGACCAGCCTGGCCAACGTGGTGAAGCCCTGTCTCTAATAAAAATACAAAAATGAGCTGGGCGTGGTGGTGCACATCTGTAATCCCAGCTACTTGGGAGGCTGAAGCAGGAGAACTGCTTGAACCTGGCAGGCAGAGGTTGCAAGTGAGCCGAGATCGTACCACTGCACTCCAGCCTGCGCAACAGAACGAGACTCCGTCTCCAAAAAAAAAAAAAAAAAAATCAGTATTTTGTACATGGTATGCACATCCTGAAGACAAAAAGACCACAAAATTTTATTCTTCGTATTATTGGTGATCTTATTGTATTGTTATTCTGAGGCTGTGTATTTCAACAAATTAGTAGTTAGTTGTGTTAGGGTTCCTGGGAATTGAGTTCTACAGTACAGGGAATGAAAAGATAGAAGATAGAAATAAAAACTCCATAGTCTTGAATTTGAATTAAAAGTATTAGTATATACTTAGGATTTATTTTATCTTAAAAATAAACATACCAATAAAATGTATTACTTGGTTCTATCTTCTGAAAAGGCCTACAAACAATAAACGACCCAATAGCTATGAATATTCTTAGCAGCCAAATTGTGGTATTTAAATGCCATTTTCCACTGAAAGGAACCAGGACTCCCTAAAGAAATGTTAATTTCCAGGTGTAAAACTAAAAATATACAAGATGAACCTACAACATCTTGTAACACCAGAAAGCAAGATAGCTTCTGGGGTCATGTCAAAGGGGCTTGAGCCAACACGGCTCCCAATGACCAAAACTGGGATCAATTTGAGCATCAATAAAGATAATATATTTAAAAACTAAGTACATTTAAGTCTGTCTTTTTTTTTTTTTTTTGAGACTAGTCTCACTCTGTTGCCCACACTGGGTGGCTCACTGTAACCTCTGCCTCCCAGGTTCAAGCCATTCTCTCCTGCCTCAGCCTCCCAAGTGGCTGGGATTACAGACACGTGCCACAACGCCTGGATAATTTCTGTACTTTATAGAGACAGGGTTTCACCATGTTGGCCAGGCTGGTCTCAAAATCCTGACCTCAAGTAATCTACATGCCTCGGCCTCCCAAAGTGCTGGGATTACAGGCATGAGCCACTGCGCCTGGCTTTTTTATTTTTTTTTTGAGAAGGGTCTCAAACTGTTGCCCAGACTGGCATGCAGTGGCACAAACACGGCTTAATGCAGCCTTGACCTCCTGGACTCAAGTGATTCTCTCAACCTCAGCTTCCCAAGCAGCTGGGACTACAGGCACATGTCACCATGCCTGGCTAATTTTTATTTTTTGTAGAGACCGGGTCTCTCCATGTTGCCCGGCCCAGAGCTGTTTTACAAATTCCTTATTTGGGCTGGGCACGGTGGCTCACGCCTCTAATCCCAGCATTTTGGGAGGCTCAGGTGGAAGGATTGCTTGAGTCCAGGAGTTCAAGACCAGCCTGCGCAGCATGGTGAGACCCCATCTCTACAAAAAATACAAAAAATTAGCCGGACATGGTGGCACACGCCTATAATCCCAGCTACTCAGGAGGCTGAGGCAGGAGGATCACCTGAGCCCAAGAAGTCAAGGCTACAGTTAAGTTCTGATTGCACCACTGCACACTAGCCTGGGTAAGTGGGAGACCCTGTTTCCAAAAAAAACCCAAAATCCTTATTTGAGATAAATACTGAAATATATAATAGAAGAACTGTGTTCTCCTACAGTAAAGCTAGAATTTGCTTCAGAATAATCAGGGGAGTGAAAAAGGAAATGGGAAAGGGTATAGATAAAACAATTTTGGCCGGGCGCAGTGGCTCACGCTTGTAATCCCAGCACTTTGGGAGGCCGAGGCGGGCGGATCACGAGGTCAGGAGATCGAGACCACGGTGAAACCCCGTCTCTACTAAAAATACAAAAAAATTAGCCGGGCGTAGTGGCGGGCGCCTGTAGTCCCAGCTACTCGGAGAGGCTGAGGCAGGAGAATGGCGTGAACCTGGGAGGCGGAGCTTGCAGTGAGCCGAGATCGCGCCACTGCACTCCAGTCTGGGCTACAGAGCGAGATTCCGTCTCAAAAAAAAAACAATTTTGGCCATGAGTTGATAACTGGAGCTGGGGACAGATACATAGGGTCCATTATACTCTTCTACTTCTGTATCTTTTGTATGTATTTCAAATTTTCCACGATAAAAATCCCCTACCTTGGCTCAAAGATCTAATTCCCATTTGGCAAATCCAAACTTAGCTACATCATTTTCGAGTACCCTGTGTACACAGTCAATGCAATTTATCACTTCTCCCTAACCTCTACTTTCCTTTCTAAGCATGTGAGTCTCTCAGTGCATACCTGGCTCATTCCTATCTTTGTCTTTGCTTGAATCATGTCTTCTAACCCCAGTGCCCTTCCTGCTTTCCTCTCTCTATCCAGTGTACTTTTTTTTTGTTTTTTTCACAAGGACCAACTCAAGTCCTTGAGGTGGTATAAATAAAACAACTTGATGAGAATAAGAAAACCACACTAAAGAACACTGTCCACATAGCCCTAAATCAAACACAAGCAACAGGGAGAAACAAAGCCATTATAAGGTGAAGTGGAACTAAAACCA
This sequence comes from Hylobates moloch, assembly GCF_009828535.3. Lineage (NCBI taxonomy): Eukaryota > Metazoa > Chordata > Mammalia > Primates > Hylobatidae > Hylobates > Hylobates moloch. The sequence continues at coordinate 46,287,558 of NW_026652290.1, read as the reverse complement.
GCAGCCACTAGCATCAATATCTATACTCTCAATGGAGATTTAGCTTAAAAACATCAAAAATAAACACAAAACACCTCATTAGGCTGAAATAAATACTCTTTTCAAAGAAAGGTCACAGAATTTTAAAGAAGGCAGACAGCATGAGTCCAACCTTCCCATTTCTCTGGCAAGGAAGCAGAAATCCAGAAAAGTTTCCAGCCAGTGCTCTGCCCACTGTGGTAAAATGCTGACAGAAGGTACTCACTCTAGTTCCTGAAGAATGCTACTGATACAGGCTAATGCATCAGTGGCCATGATTCTTTTAACTGTCTCTCAGATAAGAGGGAACCAATGGATTGCCACTACTTTGTCCTTGGGGATCTTCCAGGTACATCACCTACATCAGGAGTTCCCAAAAAATGGTTCCCCCACCAGTAGCATCAGACTCCCCTGAGAACTGTTCCTGGGCCACACCCCCTCCTCCCTAGTTCAGGTAAGACATCCCTTGAGAAAATTCCACAACCATGACATATTATCTCTTGGATGAGGTAAAACTCACCTCATCAAATGACTTGTGGGGACGGATAACCATTTGGGATTCATATGATCTGACCCTGACGAATTCTGGAGACTCTGGCACACTCGGATGCTCCACAGCACTGGTAAGGAGGAAAGGAGAAGCAAACTCTTAGTAATGTCTATATATAAAACAACAGGAGAGCTAAGTTAAGGGGAAGGCCTAAAAAGCTGGCTCTGATATTTTTAAATACACAAAACAAAGGAGTCACTAAGATGAATAAATACAAACTAAGTTCTAAAAATGAAGTGAAGGCCAGACGTGGTGGCTCATGCCTGTAATCCCAACACTGGGAAGCCAAGACAGGAAGATCACTTGAGGCCAGGAGTCCAGGACCAGCCTGGACCACACTGTGAAACCCTGCGTCTACAATAAACAAATGAATTAATTAAAAATGAAGTGAGTTCCTTTGGTAATTTACGGCTCACTAGGCTGTGGGTCAAAAACAACAGCACTTCTTTTAATTACCAACATTAAAGAACCCAAAAAAACAGTTTAACTAAAAGCTTGTATCTCTCCATTCTTCCTAGACAGTCAGAGTCCCTCATCTTCTAGCTGGATGGAAGGGGCACTGGCTGCAGGGAAGCCTGTGGGAGACTCATAGGGCACTAAGAATATGCAAACTCAGGTACGTAGGAATGAAGGCCACAGCTAAAGGAACTCGACAACAGCCACAGGCAGCCATACATACCGCGACACCAACACCATCATGTTGTTTTCCTGATCCACACTATACCGGCGAACATAGACATAATCCCGTGAGTACATTGGATACTAAAGAAATGGAGGGGCAGGATTAGTGTTCTGCATCACACAAACCTGGACAGAAATAAAATCAGAAGTAAAAATACTCACAGGAAAATGGGTTACCCAGTGAAGAACCTCGGAACCACTAACCACGTCCCTCTCAATCACCTCCAGCTTGATCACCAGGGCATCCCATTTTTTTCTATACTCTGTGTCCAGCTGCAGAAAGAGAAAAGACCATGAATACCCCAGAAGACCCAAAACAAAAATGCAGAAAGCTTTCCAGATGCTTTGTTCTCTGATCCAAGAACCTTATTACAAGGAGAGTGTAATCTGTTGCCAGAGTGTGAGAGACATGACTGTGTTTACTACAGAGATTCTTTCAAAATCACCTTATACAGGCTAATGTCATTTCACTGAATGTGAATCTTCAGAAGACAAACCAAGGAAAAATGTAACAAAATATTTTAATAGACACATCTGGGGAAAAATAATATATAGTGATATGAATGTGTAAGGGTAAGACAATTCTAAAAAGATTTAAACAACAAAAAGTCCAAAAGTGTTAAGTAGACACCTCACACAAAAAAAATTCAAGTAGCATATTTTTTAAAATTTCTGGCATCACTAGTAACTGAAGATTTTCAAGTTAAGACAGATATACCATATACATAAAACCAACAAAAATTCACTACAAATTAACAAGATCCAGTACCTCAGGGAAAGTGCACTTGCATGTTAGAGTGAGTGTTATAACCAACGAAGTAGTTATCGGAAGTCGGCAAAACAAATGAAAAATCCAGAAAGAAAAAATTTTTCTTCTAGAACTCTGGGCGATCCCACCTCCCTGTTTCATTTTTTAAAACATCTTCCCCTACAAGGAGGAAAGCAGTCTTTGAACAGATACTCTTCATCTTTATGAAATAAACGTTGAGCCAACACAGTGACTCACACCTGTAATCCAGGCACTTTGGGAGGCCAAGGCAGGAGGATCACTTGAGCCCAGGGAGTTCAAGACCAGCCTAGGAGACATGGGGAGACCCTGTCTCTAAGAAAAAAAAAATTTAATTAGCCAAGTGTGGTGGCGCATGCCTGTAGGCCTGGAAGCTAAGGTGGGAGGATCACTTGAGTCCAGGAAACAAAGGCTGCAGCAAGACATGATTACACCACTGCACTCCAGGGTGGGTGACACAGCAGGACCCTGTCTCAGGGAGAGGAAAGAAAAAAAAAAAAGCCTCCACTATGGAAATGTTCTCGATTTGAGGTTAAAGAGATGTGACAACTAAATATAATCCTATCTGTACTGAAGTGGAAAATGCTATAAAAGACATTGAGTCAACTGATAAAACTGATAAATACAAACAGAAGACTACATGAAAGTGTTGCATCAGTGTTAAATTTACTAATTTCAATAATGGTATCATGATTAGTTAAGAAATATGGCATATGGCTAGTTTTAGGAAATACACACTGGAAGAATTTAGGAACAAAGGGCTATGATGTATGTAACTTACTCTCAAGTTGTTTGGGGAAAAAAACAATAAAGCCTCATAAAATACATTAAAAGTATTCATACCCATTCCTCTATCTATATTACCAACAGTCCTGTGGGAGGGTAAAACTGATCTCATCCCCATGGGACAGATAAAGAAATTCTAAGTCAAATGTTTACCTAAATGCTATACAATGTGGATGACAGGTAGATAGATGGATGTACTTAAGCCAATGTCACCTGAGTCAGATAAATGATTCATGTAGACAGTAGCAAATGATATGCTAGGAGGCTCCAAATCTGGAGAGAAAAATTAACTCACCTGAACATTGAAGAACTGCCGAGGTGTCACATCTGTGTAGGTTCCAAAAACTAGAATGAAAAGAAAGAATAAGGGATGCTGGCCATACTCCAGTCACTCGCCTTGTTTCTTTCACCTAGCAGCGTCTCAGTTCTAAAGTACTAAGAGATCTTAAAGGCAGGTTCAGAAACTAGAAGTCTTAGTGGGGCAACAAAGAAAGACAAAGAGGATGTAAGCAAAGACAACACTGAGACATTTGTCATCTGGGAGAAGAAAAACAATAAACAAAAAACTACAGCAAATTTTCAGAGAAACAACCAGAACAGTTTAGAGAAGTATGAAGAACAGAAATCCCATGCACCTGGGCAACTATGGAACCCAAAAGATAGCCACACTGGGCTCACCTCGGTACTGGTAAAGGTGGGTGCCTGTAATTGGGCGCCGCCACAGCTTAAAGTGTTTCTTATCCATCACCATTTCCCAAGGTTGCTCTTTGCCCTCTGAATCTTCATTCCCTTCTGTTTGGGCTTTTGGTTCTGGAGGGTGGTGCTGGACTCCAGAGCTCTGAAACATATTTGACATTTCTTCCAACCGCTTCATCTCATTAATAGATCTGTAAAGGGGAAAAAGAGCCGTGGTGAGGTGGTTAGTCAGCCCTGTGAAATGAAGTGTCCACACAAAGGTCTGTGCAAGAAGGTTATACAGTAAACTACAGTATGTAGTATATAAACAGGACACAGTATAGTGAATAAAAACTGAGTTCCTGAGTTTGAATCTTAGTCCAATGCTCACTAACTAGAATATTATTTAACCAGTTCCTATTTCTAAATCTATAAAATGGAAATAATAATAGTACCTACCTCGAGATTGGCTATAAAGATTACAAAGTGTCAAGTGCTGCAGGGCGTGGTGGCTCACGACTGTAATCTCAACACTCTGGGAGGCAGAGGAGGGTGGATCACGAGGTCAGGAGCTCGAAACTAGCCTGACCAACATGGTGAAACCCCATCTCTACTAAAAATACAAAAATTAGCTGGGCATGGTGGCGCGCACCTGTAATCCCAGCTACTCAGGAGGCTGAGGCAGGAGAATGGCTTGAACCTGGGAGGCAGAGGTTGCAGTGAGCTGAGATCATGCCACTGCACTCTAGCCTGGGCGACAGAGTGAGACTCTGTCTCAAAAAAAAAAAAAAAAGAAAAAAACTGTCAAGTGCTTAATATCTATGGCCAGGCACAGAGGCTCACTCCTGTAGTCCCAGCACTTTGGGAGGCCAAGGCAGGAGGACTCCTTGAGGCCAGGTTCAAGACTAACCCGCGAAACACAATGAGACCCTATCTCTAAGAAAAAATTTAAAAAATTAGCCAGGCATAGTGGCACATGCCTGTACTCCAAGCTATAGGCTGAGATGGGAAGATCACTTGAGCCCAGGAGTTGGAGGCTGTAGTGAGCTACAATTCTGCCACTGTATTCCAGCCTGGACGATACAGTAAGACTCTATCTCTTTTTGTTTGTTTGTTTTTTTGAAACAGAGTCTCATTCTGTCACCCAGGCTGGAAGAGAGTGCCATGATCTGGGCTCACTGCAACTTCCGCCTCCCAGGTTCAAGTGTTTCTCCTGCCTCAGCCTCCCCAGTAGCTGGGACTACAGGCACGCACTATCACGCCCGGCTGATTTTTTGTATTTTTAGTAGAGACAGGGTTTCACCGTGTTACCCAGGACGGTCTCATCTCCTGACCTCATGATCTGCCCGCCTCGGCCTCCCAAAGTGATGGGACTACAGGCGTGAACCACCGCGCCCAGCTACACTGTCTCTTAAAAAATAAAATAGGCTAGGCACGGTGGCTCACGCCTGTAATCCCAACACTTTGGGAGGCTGGGGCAGGCGATCACCTGGGGTCGGGAGTTTGAGACTAGCCTAACCAACGTGGAGAAACCCTGTCTCTACTAAAAACACAAAATTAGCTGGGCATGGTGGCACATACCTGTAATCCCAGCTACTCGGGAGACTGAAGCAGGAGACTTGCTTGAACACAGGAGGCGGAGGTTGCAGTGAGCCAAGATCGTGTCATTGCACTATAGCCTGGGCAACAACAGCGAAATTCCGTCTCAAAATAAAATAAAATAAAATAAAAGCCAAGCACAATGGCTCACACCTGTAATCCCAGACTTTGGGAGGCCGAGGTGGGCGGATCACCTGAGGTCAGGAGTTTGAGACCAGCCTGGGAAACATGGTGAAACTCCATCTCTACTAAAAATACAAAAATTAGCTGGGCATGGTGGTGGGTGCCTGTAATCCCAGCTACTCGGGAGGCTGAAGCAGAAGAATCACTTGAACCCAGGAAGCTGAGGGTGCAGTGAGCCAAGATCACACCATTGCACTCCAGCCTGGGCGACAGAGTGAGACTCCATCTCTAAAATAAATAAAAAATAAAATAAAGTGTTTGTTATCTGGCACATAAATAGCCCTCAAATGTTAATTATGAAGGTTTATGGTTTTAAAATGTCAATTGATATCTTTTGTCCGTTTTTTATTGGGTTGTCTTATTATAAGTATATATATTTTTCCCCTTTGTTTTTAAATTGATATTCACATACCATAAGATTCATTCTTTTACAGTGTACAATTCTGTACTTGTTAGTATATTCACAAGGTTGTGCAACCATCACCCCTATCTAATTCCAGAACATTTTTCACCCCCAAAAGAAACCTCTATCTATCATTAGTCACTTCTCATTCCTGCCTCCCCCCAGTCCTAGGCAGCCACTAATCTACTTTCTGTCTCTATGGAGTTGCCAATTCTGGACGTTTCAAATAAATGGAATCATATGATATGTAGCTTTTGTGTCTAGCTTCTTTCACTTAGCATACTTTCAAGTTCAACCATGCTGTACTTTATTCCTTTTTATAGCTGAATAATATTCCACTGTATGGATAGATCCCATTTTGTTTATCCATTCATCAAATAAAATTTGTTTCCACTTTCTGGCTACTGTAATACTGCTGGCCAGACGTAGTGACTCGTGCCTATAATCCTAGCACTTCGGGAGGCCAAGGTGGGTGGATCACTCTGAGGTCAAGAGTTCGAGACCCAGCCTGGGCAACATGGCAAAACCCCGTCTCTACTAAAAATACAAAAATTAGCCAGGTGTGATGGCAGGAGCCTGGAATCCCAGCCACTTGGGAGGCTGAGGCAGGAGAATCGCTTGAACCCAGGAGGCAGAGGTTGCAGTGAGCCAAGATTGCACCACTTCCCTCCAGCCTGGGCGAAAAGACAAAACTGTCTCAAAAAAAAAAAAAAGAATACTGCTGTGGACATTTGTGTACAAATCTTCATATAGACATGTTTTCAATTCTCTTGGGTAGATTCCTAGGAGCAGATTTGCTGGGTCATGGTAATTATGCTTAACTTTTTAAGCAACTGCCAAAATGTTTTCCAAACAATTGCACTATTTTATATTCACATCAGCAATGTCTGAGGATTCCAACTGCTCCACATCCTTGGTTCCAATTGCCCCACTTGTTATTGCCCATCTTTTTTATTCCAGCCAACTTAGTGAGTGTGAAATGGTATCCCATTGCATCTTGACTGGTATTTCCCTAACCTTTTCATGTGCTTATACTATTCTTGATAGTATCCTTTGATGCATAAAAGTTTTTAATTTTGATGTTTAATTTTTCTTTGCTTGTTTTTGGTGTTATAGCTAAGAAACCATTGCCTAATCCAAGGTCATAAGAACTTATGCTTATATTTTCTTCTAAGAGTTTTATAATTTTAGCTTACACTAGGTCTTTACCCCATTTTGAGTTAATGTTTGTGTATGATAATGAGGTAGGAGTCTAAACTCATTCTTTTGCATCTGCTTCTCCAGGTGACCCAGTGTCATTTGTCGAAAAGACTATCCCTTCTCCAGTGAACTATCCTGGCATCCTTGTTGAAAACTGACCAAAAATGTGAAAGTTTATTTCTAGACTCTCAATTTTATTCTAACAATCTAGATGTCTATCCTTATGCCAGTACCACAGTGTCATTACTGTAGCTTTGTAATAATTTTTGAAATTGGGAACAGTGAGTCCTCCAAACTTTGTTCTCTTTTTTCAAGACTGTTTTGGCTATTCTGAGTTCCTTTCATTTCCATACGACTATCAGAAGTGGCAGATCACTTTAAGTGGTATTGCCATCTTAGCAATATTGTGTTCTAATCTAATCCATGAACACGGGATGTCTTTCCATTTATTTATATCTTTTCAAATTTCTTCCAATGATGTTTTGTTGTTTTTAGTGTTACAGTTTTAGTTGTACACTTGTTAAATTTATTCCTATGTATTTATTCCTTTTGATGCTACTGTAAATGAAACTGTTAGTTTTATTTTCAGATTGTTCATTGTTAGTGTACATAAACATGACTTCCGTGTATTGATCTTGTATCCTGCAAACTTGATGAACTCATTTATTAGCTCTAATAGCTTTCTGTAGATTCCTTACTATTTTCTATATATAAGATCATGTCAGATGCAAATAGAAATAGTTTTATTTCTTCCTTTCCAACGTAAATTACTTTCATTTCCTTATGTTGCCTAATTTCATTGGTTATGACCTCCAGTACAATGTTGAACAGAAGTGGTGAGAGCAGAATCCTCATCTTGTTCCTGATCTTAGGAGAAAAGCACTAAGTCTTTTGCCATTAACTACACTGTTAGCTATGTTTTTTGTAGATGCCTTTTATCGGCTGCAAGAAATCTCCTTCTATTCCCAGTCTGCTGAGTGTTTTCTTTTTAAATCACAAAAGGAGGCTGGAATTTGTCAAATACTTTTTGTGTTTATTCAGATGATCACGTAGTTTTTGTCCTTTTTTCTATTAATATGGTGTAATAAATTGATTTTTGTATGAAGAACCAACCTTGCGTTCCTTAGATAAATCCTACTTTTCATGGCATATAATCCATTTCATATATTGCTGAGTTCAGTTTGTTAGTATTTTGTTCAGGACTGCGAAAGTTGTGTGGTTTTTTTCTGTTTGTTCTGAGCCCAGGCTAGAGTGCAGTGGCATAATCACAGCTCACTACAGCCTTAACTCCCCGAGCTCAGGTGATTCTCCCACTTCAGCTTCCCAAGTAGCTGGGACTACAGACAAGCACCACCACATGCAGCTAATTTGTTTTCTGTATTTTTAGTAGAGATGGGGTTGCACCATGTTGCCTAGGCTGGTGTTGAACTCCTGGGCTCAAGTGATCCACTAGCCTGGGCCTCCCAAAGTGCTGGGATTACAGGTGGGACTCGCCGGCTGCAAAAAGTTTTAAAACATGAAAAACACCACCACATATTGTACTATGTATCACTATTGTATCATTCAGGGGTATATACATATGTATAAAAACATAAGGAATTATATACAACAAATTGGGATAATGGTGACATCTTGGAGAAAAATAAGAATACAACTGGAAAAACGTACAGAGGAAGCCTAAGTATACTTGTAATATCTTATTTCTTAAAATAGCTGTACTTGCAACACTCATGTTACTATTTAAACCTTTTTTATATATCTGAAACATTTTATAATAATAATTTTTTAAAACTTGGCTTGTATTTTTCCCATAACCTCTTTTTTTTTTGAGACAAAGTCTCACTATGTCACCAAAACTGGCCTCAAATTCCTGGGCTTAAGAGATCCTTTCACTTCAGCCTCCCAAGTAGCTGGCACAACAGGCGTGTGCTACCATACCCAGCTTCTCCGTGCCCCCCCCACCTCACCCCACCCCCTGCAACCTTTAACGAAAGGTTACAGATAAGAAACAAAAATTGCTGGCTGGCTGTCTTATACATTCTATTGCAATTCAAGACTGAAGAAGACCCAAATTACTGCTACCCTGTCTGAAATGCCTTTTCACCCTTCCAGCTTCAAAAAACCACAAGGGTAACTGCTAGGCAGAGTTAACCATATACACCGATTTTTATTCCTTTACACAGGCATATTACACTATAATTAATCTATCTTTATATCTGCTTTCCTTACTAAACTATAAATTCCTTAGTAGCCCAGAATCAGTCTTTTTCATATTTGTAGTTCCAGCTCCTAGCATGTCCTGGTAAACATTACATGTCCTGGTAAACATTACATATATTACATGAATACATTTAGTAAATCAAAAAATAATAAAATGAAAATAGGCCTCAGTAATCCAAATTTTTATTAAAAGATTGCATTAAGGCCTGGGGCAGTGGTTCACGCCTATAATCCTCAGCATTTTGGGAGGCTAAGGTGAGCAGATCACTTGATCCCAGGACTTCAAGACCAGCCTGGGCAACATGCAAAACTCCACCTCTACAAAAAAAAAAAAAAAAAAAAAATACAACAATTAGCTGGGTGTAGTGGCATGCAACCGTAGTCCCAGCTACTGAGGAGGCTGAGGTGGGAGAATCACCTGAGCCCAGGAGGTTGGGGCTGTAGTGAGCCAAAATCACGCCACGGCACTCCAGCCTGGCAACAGAGTAAGACTCTTAAAAAAAAAAAAAAAAAAAAAAATTGGCCAGGTGCATTGGCTCACACCTGTAATCCCAGCACTACAAAAAAAATTAGCCAGGCATGGTGGCCTGCACCTGTAATCCTAGCTACTCAGCAGGCTGAGGCACGAGAATCTGTTGAACCCAGGAGGTGGAGGTTGCAGTGAGTTGAGATTGTGCCACTGCACTCCAGCCTGGGTGAGAGTGAAATTGTCTCAAAAATATATATATATTGCATTAATATATTGCTGCAAAAGCCAAAAATTCACAGTGGCAATCCAAGATTAAAAGTTTAGAGCAATTCAAAATAATGGCAAGTCTAAAGATTTGTGTTCTAGTCCTGGCTCTACAACCAGCTGTGTGATCTTATTTTATTTTACCTTTAAAGTCATTTTACCTTTAAAGTGAGGACGTTATTTCTTGAAGTCCTATTGGTTCTAAAATTGAATTTGCTGAATTTTAAGCTTTGGACTTAGATGAAAATATTTATATAGGGGAACATTTGTCATTTTGACTGCCTGAAATCCCTTTCTATTTGGAGAGAACCCAAATAGGTGAATGCAGCCCCCCTCCCGCCCACTAGCAGTTGAAGCACAGCTCCTAATTTAAGTGAGGTTAGAGACTTCTAGAAGGGGCTTTGAATCTTGAAGATAACACAAAGGCACAGGATCTTGAGGGAGCTGAGAGTCCAGGAGTACAACCAATCTGGGGGAAAGAATGCCAGCAACACTGCCCTAAGTAGATTATTCCTGTTGCAGGTCTTGATCAACCTGTACTCTGGCCTTGTCGATACTGAGTGACCTAACACCCTTTTGATTAATTCCTTTTTGGCTTAAATTAACCAAGACCAGTTTCTTTGTTACAACCAAGATCCCTGACCAGCTGCAAAACCATAGAGAAACAGAGAAGGAACCTTAGGGTAGGCATTTGGATGTTGCAGAAGAGAAAGCAAAAGCAAAACCATAGCTAGATTTGCTGAGAACAATCAGGCACCATAGGGCATCGATTACAGCATTTTTGAGGACTATAAAGCATCCTTCAACAATAACTAAGCACAACTCTTGAGTGTCATTCTTTTAAAAAAAATTTTTTTTTTCATTGCCCAAGCTGGCCTCGAATTCCTGGGCTCAAGTGATCCTCCAGCCTCCCAAGTACAGGCACGTGCCACAACACCTGGCCCGAATATCATTCTTGCCACATAATAAAGGGGATCATATTTCCACTGGTGGAATGCTAAAACATCAGAGGCTCATTAAAGAATTACATAGTTAATAAAGTTTTAAGAAAATTATTAACTATAGGCAACATTTTTTCATGACCTTCTAAGAATCAAGGTGGTCCAGAGCATCTGACCCACTGCTTAATCAAGCTCTCCTATATAATTAAAGGTTACTAGGTGGCTTTGACTAAAATTATGAAAAGGGACGGAAATGTCTTGTGGAGACACAGTATGAATGCTAGAGCAAGACTGCTTCACGAAAATGTAAATGATCAAGTTATTTTGTCCCAACGTTTAGGAATCCCTGAAGGGTCTGAACTTCTAAATGTTAACATGACAAGACCCAATTAACATACAGGAGCACAAAGTCACTCACTATCATGTATGTGGAGAAAAGGAAAACCTCTCCTGATACATCTCTTTAGCCTGCTGTGCCAAATCTTGTTTGGATGGGATGGGTGGCTAAACCTTCACATCTTAAGAGGCTTAAGAGAGGACAGAAGGACAAAAGAGATTATTCCCAAAATAGTAAAATCAGCAGATTAGAAAAAGGATCAGGAAAAGAGAGACCATGGCTTCCTTTCTCCAAAACGAAAATCATTTCAATATCTGAAAAAGGCTGGACTGAAAGCTATAGAAACTGAAGGCAAACAAACCATGAAAACAAAGTAAGTGAAACAACATTTGGTTCATCTAGGGGTCCTGCCCTCAGCATGGAGCTTGGTGTAAGGCTCCAAAATTACTTAAATGAAACCATCCCTACAATTAGGAATTTCAGTCAGACAACAGCCTCACTTCACATAATCCTCCTCCTCTTCAAATTCCAAGTTATTGTCAAAGGCAGGGTCTACTGATACGGGACACACCTAGAAATAAAAGACATAGCAGTCAGGCGCAGTGGCTTATGCCTGTAATCTCAGCACTCTGGGATCAGGAATTGGAAATCAGCCTGACCAACATGGTGAAACCTTCTCTTCTAAAAATAAACACACAAAATTAGCTGGGCATGGTGGGGCACGCCTGTAGTCCCAGCTACTTGAGAGGCTGAGGCAGCAGAACTGCTTGAAACCAGGAGGTGGATGCTTCAGTGAGCTGAGATCATGCCGCTGCACTCCAGCCTAGGCAACAGAGCAAGACTCCATACCCGCCCCCTCGCCCCGCAAAAAAAAAGACATAGGGCTAGGCGCCTGGCTCTCAGCACTTTGGAAGGCCAAGGTGTGAGGATTGCTTGAGGTCAGGAGTTCGAGACCAGCCTGGCCAACATGGTGAAACCCCGTCTCCACTAAAAATACAAAAAGTAAACAGGCGTGGTGGCACCCCCGCTGTAGACCCAGCTACTGGCAAGGCTGAGGCACGAGAATAGGTGGAACCAGGGAGGCGGAGGCTGCGGTGAGGCGAGATCACACCACTGCACTCCAGCCTGGGCAACAGAGTGAGATTATGTCTTAAGAAAAAAAAGAAAGAGTCTGGGCACTGTGTCTCATGCCTGTAATCCCAACTTTTTGGGAGGCCGAGGCAGGTGGATCACGAGGTCAAGAGCTGGAGACCAGCCTGTCCAACATGGTGAAACCCCATCTCTACGAAAGATACAAAAAATTAGCCGGGTGTGGTGGCAAGCACCTGTAATCCAGCTACTCAGGAGGCTGAGGCAGGAGAATCGCTTGAACCTGGGAGGCAGAGGTTGCAGTGAGCCGAGATCATGCCAATGCACTCCAGCCTGGGTGACATGGCGAGACTCTGTCCCGGAAGGGGGCAGGAGGGGAGGGGAGGGGAGGACAGGACAGGACATCAATTAGCTCACTGCAGTTCTGGGGCAACTAGTTAATGGTAAAATAATGAAGACAATCTCAAAAAATTGAGGTCTAATTTTATGTAGCTCTGAAGATCTAACAAGGGGTTTAAGGGTTTACCAGTAAGATAGCCTGAAGTGACAATGGCCCCCCCCCAAAAAAAAAAAAAGTTCCTTTAAGGCAAAAGGACTTTATGCGGATCATTTATCTAGTCAATAACACACTGAAGTTTAACATATCCCGAATGCCCTGAAAGACAGAGAAGAGAAAATGGCCAATTTTCTTTATGCAACTTTAATGGCACTTATTTACTCAAATTTCTGGAGCAATGAACTGTAACTTTTAAAAAACTATGAGGAGGTTAATGGAACATTTTCCCCTAGCCTTTCATTTCTTAACATCCTTCCTCTCTTTGTTCCTGTAACTTTTCTTTTTTAACTGTTCCAAAGCAATGAAAAACATGACTACTGTATTTTTCCATTAGATTCACCCTGGAATCACAGAATGCCAGCTAGCACCAAAAACAGCAATCCCAAGATTTTTTTGTTGTTTAATTTAAGACAACTGGGTACTAGAGCAAGTATTAAAAGATCTGATTTCTAAATCTGGCCACAGCAGCCAGTCAAAATCACTTCTCAAATTTTCTTGCTGTTGCTTGATTAATAAGACGCTATTTGGTAAGATGTTCTTAAGCACAAAAGACGAGAAGATAAGTTATGCTTTGTCATTCTGAAAAGGACTCAAATAACATAAGGAAAACATGCCACTTTAAGGCACACATTCAAAAAGACACCCTGCACATTCCACCTGCTTAACCAAAACAGCAATGTTAGAATTAGTTTGTGCCAGGACAAGTTGGTACAGAATCAGCACAGATGAGCCAAAGGCTGTGATTTAGGAGCCATGTGACAATCATGCTCTTTTTCCATTAACAATGAAAGAAATGCACTTGAGACACACTCCAACTGTGCTCCATTATGGAAGCTACCCAAAAATCCTCTCACTAGAACAATATCCAAGATGTTCTAATCTAGCTATGACAACCTCAGCAGTGCCTACTTTCAAGCAAATAGAATACTTAAACACAAAGCAAATAAGTTAATCTGTACCCAGAATATTTTAATAAAATATAAACATGACAAGCTATCAAAACAAAGACCTAAGGAACCACTGTGCAACCAAGACGTAGTTGTTGAATAGCATATTTGCCTTCCTATCACATTAAAAAATATTTTAAAAAGAAAAAATCCTCAAGATGAACAACATGATCAAATTTTAATTACATGAAAAACCAAATTCAAGAATGAACCAAACAATGAAATGTTAAATGAGGGCCTTTACTATAACAACCCTAAGGAGGGTCAAAGTGCAGCTTGAAAGTGTTCTGGAGTTCATCTGAACTCCTGAAATTCCAAAGCTGGTTAACTCAGAGCAGTCCCTCTTGAGGAGCTGGATTAGAACCAAGAGTATTTCAATTGCCTCCGGGTTTCAGGGACAGTCTGACCAGAGGCTCAGTCATGAACTGGTCTGATCTCTCTGCCATGGTAAATACTGACTAACTCAAATGCTTACTATGTTCATTTCCTATCTTTTTTCCCCACTAACTCCCCACTAACTCTGTTTAGCACTGCTAAACACAGGCTCCAGGATCTATTAATGTCATCCATAAAAATGCATAAAATAAGCCAAAGAGTGTCATCTACTATGTAAGCCCCAACACTATTTAACTCCCACCCCCAAACTCTCCTTTCCTCTCTTTTGTACCCAGTAGCCCTTTTTCTGGTCTTTCTCCTCTTTCCCCAACAATTCCAACTGGAGATTTTCCTCTCAAACTTAACTGTGGAACAAGGATATTTCATCATCAAAACTGAAAATTCAAAGTTAATGATAATTTTTCAACTTAAAAGTGGAACACGGGTATTTCATCATCAAAAATGAAAATTAAAAGTTAATGATAATTTTTCAACTTAAAAGTTTTCTTCCTATTCTTTTATTTCCCACGCCGAAGAGACTTTGATTATAACCAATGGCCAAGTAGCAAAAGAATACTAATAGGAACTAGGCAAAATACCTATCACGCTTTGATAGCTTAAATTTTTTTGTGAATAAGGTTGTTTGTGGTTATGATTTTAAGTTGCATTTATAAAAGTTATCTTTCCTGCTAGGAAAAGTATTCCCAGTTCTTAAGATAGACTTACATTTACCCACAATTCATAGTGTGGCACAAATAGCTGCCTGGCATCTGGGTGTTACACCTCCCACACAGGCCATGGTATAAACTTTATTGGGGTATTTCCATTTTTAACCTAACAAAAAATGTGGAATAACAGGTTGTTTCCCTGTGGAGGAAATATCAAGAATAAACAAGCTGGTGTGGAATCTGCGGAGGGAGGGGATTGTCTCCGGTTCCCGAAATCACAGCAAAGTACTTTCTGTGCAGGGAGGGCACAGTTTAAGAATATCTGTTGCAAAGAAAATACAAACACAAGGTAAACCAAAAACCAAAGCAAAATTTTCCCATGACATTACCTGGAAACTACAGTCTCAGAACTACAGATTAACAAACGTAATCAGTGGTACTGGGTTCTTCAGTTTTGATGACCACAGCATGACTTCAGAGTCTAATGGGACACTATTCTCAAAGTTCTAGTTAACGTCGCAAAAATCTGACCTAATTCTTACAGGTTCAAATGTCTGGGCTGCTGGTTTGTGTAACCTGGACAAAATCCCTTCCAGGCTCTCAATTCCGCCACGAGTCACGATGACAGAGGGCTCTCCCGGCTTTTCTCACAGGCCTGAGTCCCATCTGGATTGAAGTCATTTTGCAAATAGCAGCCCACCACCCTCAGGCCAAATTTAAAATTTGTTTTGAATTTGCACCTTTCTGGTTGTGTTAAAGATTACAGATTACGTGAACAAGGGCCTCCATGCCTTCGATATCTAATTGATTTCTACAGTGTTGTTTCTTTACTGTCTTGCTCGCCCCACTCAGTCTCCCTCCTACACACCAGCCTACACACTTTCAGTTCTATTTTATAACCCGACAAATGCAAATTGACACATAGAGGCAAATAACAACGCGGTTTGCTGAAGCAGGTTCAATCGACTGCATCGCCAAAGACCACCGGGTAAACAAGGGCCACCGACCACACGGCAGGCCCCAAGGTTCACAAGTCCCCCCACCCCGCGGCCCAGAAAGAGCTCGCCGCAGCGCCCACCTCTGCAACTCCTCCTCCTGGATCCTCTCCTCGTCCCAAACGAAGACGCCGGCGAACGCCGCCATCAAGGCAGAGGCATGGCCAGGACGGCCGTGCAGCCGGCGCCAAAGGCGGCCGAGGAGGACGCGGCGTGAGCTCTCGGAGTAGAGGCGGCCGTAGAGCTGCGCGATCTGCTGCGCGCGCCGCACGCGCAGGCCCGTGACGAAGCGGCACTGATTGGCCAGAAGCGCCAGCAGGCCCCCGCCCCGCGTCCCCGCCAGCCAGGCGGCCAGCAGCCTCCGCGGGAACATGCCGCCTCCCGCAGGGCCCGCCGCGAGCCTCCGGGGCCCAAGGAACCAGTCCGAGGCGGCGCAGGCGGTGGTCCGCAGCGTCCCCCTAACTGGCCGGCCACGAACCCGTCTCACGGTCCTGCGGCCAGGAGCCGCCGCTCATCTCTCTCTGCAGCCACCGCTGAGGAAGAGTCCCCTCTGAGGGGAGAGTGGGTCATGGCAGCAGACGCCGGGATGGCTCCGCGACCGCTACACCAGGCACTCCTGGGCCCGGGCAGCAGACCAGTCAGCCCTCTGCCTCCTGGGCGACCTCCGGCGGGCGGCCGGGGCCGGGATGCAGGGCACGCGGACAGAAACGAGACAGACAGCTCAGGCCGGCCAGCACGCAGGCTCCCGCGCCTTCCGCTACTGCCGCACGCGCCGCCCGCGCCGCCCGCGCGCACCCTACCCTTTCTCCGCCACCTAGGCCCTGATTGGGCGCGACCTAGGCTCCTGGGTGCTCATTGGCGCCGCCAAGTGCTCGTCACCGCCCCCTCCCGCCCCTTCATGCTAGCGCGGAGGCCGCCTGCTAGCAAGGTAGGTGGCCTGGCGGCGAGAGCCGTCAAGGGCGCCTTGGAGAGTGACCCCCGGACCCCGCTGTCGCCGCCGCCATCTTCCGGCCGTCCCAGCCCCGCCCCGCGGAGAAACCCGGCCAGGTTCCTGTTAGAATCCTGCCAGGTGTTAACTTGTTTGAGTCGGGCACGCTCGCCCCATTCTTTATTAGAGTGCAGGGTGGGGGCGGGGCTCCGCAAGTCTCTGCAGGGGCTGGGGGCTCCCAGTGATAACCGCCATTGCAGAATTACAACTGAGATAGTGAAAGAGATCTGACCTAACCAACTCCATCTTGCTTCTATCCTTGTTCATTCCTGAGCTTAGGCGAACTAATTTTGGGAGGAACTTAGTTTATAGTTTAAAACAGGATAACAGCCCTTTCCCAAAACAAATCTCCTTCTTATCTGGAAACTAGACTGCCTTTGTAGGACTAATAAGTTAGCCATAAGATTAGAAATTATGGTTTAGGAGTCATGCAGCTGGAGGCTACAAGATTATGATCCTCCCTAGACTGCTCTTAAGAACAGTGCTTGAGATACTTTGCTGACCCCACACTTGATGGATCCTGGCACCACCCAGATGGATAAACTGGCTCATCTGACCTTGTGGCCCCCCACCCAGGAACCAACTCAGTGCAAGAGGACAGCTTCAATTCCCTATTATTTCATCTCGACCCAACCAGTCAACACTCTGGACTCTCTGGTCTTCCCCCCCCACCAAATTATCCTTAAAATCTCTGATCCCGGAATGCTAAGGGAGACTGATTTGAGTAATGTTGAAACAAACTCCAGTCTCATAGTGGCCTCTGCGTGAATTACTGTTTATTGCAGTTCCCCTGTCTTAATAAATCAGCTGTGTCTAGGCAGTGAGCAAGGTGAACCCATTGTATGGTTACAAATGTGAGGGTTCGTCTGGGATACCCCTTGTGGTTACCTGTCCTTGGTTCGGTAGCCCCCTCTCTGGTGACAGATCCAGAGGCCAGCCTAAGTGGCCACCTGGTTCTCTTGGACTAGGGGCTGACTCTGGCACCATCTCTGCCAGTGGGGCACTGCTAGCCCAATGTGCATGGACTTAATTGCAATGGATAAATAGTCCTGGGGAGACATCCCATAACTGTAGCCCTGTCACAGGGTGTCTGTAGCTCCATGGCGGGGCGCTGTAGCCAGGTCATGGAGTGTCTGTAGCTATAGTCCCATCATGGGGTGTCAGGTTGGTGAGTATCCTAGGTGCTGCCAGTGCCTCCTTCCTTCTCCGGACTGGTTCTGTAGCCACATGGTGGGGTGTCTGTAGCTCCACCATGGGGTGTCTGTCTCAGTTTGGCTCCTGGGGCATCTCAGTTGGCTCTCCCTAAGTAGGAAGAGTCTTGATTTGGGAGACTTCTCAATCAGGAATATTTCAGGGAGATTTGTCAGATGGAGAATAGGAGGATAGTTTGGAAGGGGTACTCTTGGAGTTCTTGGTTAGGGACCTTAATTTGGAAGGCCTTCTGTCTGTCTTGTCTTTGTGTGTGTGTTTCTATATATGGAGGGGATCTCTGAAGGAATTGCTGACGGAAGTCCAGCAGGCCTAACTTGGAGAACACTCCTTATTTATCTAGTCACATTCAGTGAGCCCTGAAAGAAGTTTAACAGGCCTGATTCGGGGTGACTGCTCAGAGACCACCCATTGAATTCACGATTCAATGACCCACCGTGCCTGGCCCTAAAATGATTTTTTCTTAGAAAAAAGAGCTCTAGGCCAGACGCGGTGGCTCACACCTGTAATCCCAGCACTTTGGGAGGCCGAGGTGGGCGGATCACAAGGTCAGGAGATCCAGACCATCCTGGCTAACACGGTGAAACCTCGTCTCTACTAATAATACCAAAAATTAGCTGAGCGTGGTGGTGGGCACCTGTAGTCCCAGCTACTCGGGAGGCTGAGGCAGGAGAATGACGTGAACCCGGGAGGTGGAGCTTGCAGCAGTGAGCTGAGATGGCACCACTGCACTCCAGCCTGGGCGACAGAGCGAGACTGTCTCAAAAAAAAAAAAAAAGAAAAAGAAAAAGTTGACTTATAGAGCCAATAAGCCAAAAAATTGACTTATAGAGCCCCTTGGGAAATCTGGCCTCATACTTTGTCAACATAGTCCCTGTACGAGGTTCTTGACCTGTGGCAAGTAAAGAATGTCACTTTCTAACAGGCTCAGGAGACCTAAGTTATCTTGACACCTCAAGAGGAGAGGAATTTACCCAACTCGTAGGTATTCGAGGGTACAAACCCATGGCTGGGCTTGGCTTTAAAAAGGTCTTATCTGAGATTTCTTATGGAACAGAGTTCCATCAAAGCCAATGTTAAAAGCCTATGTGAAGGCCAGGTGCAGTGGCTCACACCTGTTATTCCAGAACTTTGGGAGGCCAAGGCAGGCAGATCACAATGTCAGGAGTTTGAGACTAGCCTGGCAAACATGGCGAAACCCCGTCTCTACTAAAAATACAAAAAGTTAGCTGGGCGTGATGGCAGATACCTGTAATCCCAGATACTTGGAAGACCGAGGCAGGAGAATCGCCTGAGCCTGGGAGGCTGAGGTTGCAGTGAGCCAAGATAGCACCACCGCCCTCTAGCCTGGGCCACAGAGCAAGACTTCATCTCAAAAAAAAAAAAAAAAAAGCCTGTGTGAAAAATAATTATTCTTGCTTTGCTTTATGCAAATCATCAGGCCAAGTACAATAAGACTACGGTTTATTTTGTAAACAAATCAGTTGTATCATGATTTGTTTTTAATAAAAATGGGAACTGAGAGGAAAATTATGCTTCAGAAGAAAAACTGTAGTACACCTTTTGTTAACCGTTCTTGAGTTTTTTCTGCAGTTTGAACTAAATCCTAAATTCTTTATGGGCTACAAGTTCCCAGACTAATGCTTTTAAATCTTCACTTTTAAAACTGGGAACTGCACTCCTTACCCTAGTACTCATTATTTCCCTTATAGTAGTACACTGTTCCCTTAAACACAGTACTAAAACTATAGGTGACAACACTAAGGCCTTTGCCATGCAAGCCTTGGAACCCCAGTCAGGCCTGCAGGAGTACACTCAGACAGTTGCAAAGTGGTTCCACTCCTCTCACCTTGGAGTCAACACGTACCCCCAACTACACCCCTGGTTAGCAGGAAGAAGTTAAGGTCTTTGCCCTTTTTCCATCTTCATTAACACCACCTTAAGATAAAGGTGTTATAAACCTAAAGGGAGGGATTTAAACCACCATTGCAAAATTATAACTGAGACAGTTAGAGAGATCTGACCTAACTAACTCCATCTTGCTTCTAACCTCCAAGTTGTCCTTGTTCATTCCTGGGCATAGGCTGAACTAACTTTGGGAGGAACATAATTTATAGTTTAAAACAAAGAGGGTAACAGCCATTTCTCAAAACAAAGGTCCTTCTTGCCTGGAGACTAGACTGCCTTTGTAGGACTAACAAATTAGCCACAAGGTTAGAAGTTAAGGTTTAGGAGTCATGCAGCTGGCGGCTACAAGATTCTGACCCTCCCTAAACTACTCCTAAGATCAGTGCTTGAGATATTTTGCCGACCTTGCACTTGATGGATCAGCTGGCACTACCCAGATGGATAAAATGGCTCATTTGATCTTGTGGCCCCCAACCAGGAACCAACTCAGTGCAAGATGACAGCTTCAGTTCCCTATGATTTCATCTTGGACCCAACCAGTCAGCACTCTGGATTCACTGGCTTTCCCCCACCCACCAAAGTCTCCTTTAAAACTCTGGGTTGGGGCCTGGCGCAGTGGCTCCTGCCTGTAATCCCGAATCTCTTGAACCCAGGAGGCAGAGGTTGCAATGAGCCGCAATAGCGCTATTGCACTCTAGCCTGGGTAACAGAGCAAGAGTCTGTCTCAAAAAAAAAAAAAAAAAAAAACCTGGGCCAGGTGCAGTGCAGTGGCTCACACCTATAATCCCAGCACTTTGGGAGGCTGTGGCAGGCAGATCACTTGAGGTCAGGAATTTGAGACCAGCCTGGCCAATATGGCAAAATCCTGTCTCTACTAAAAATACAAAAATTACTTAGGTGTGGTAGTGCACCCCTGTAATCCCAGCTGTTAGGGAGGCTGAGTGAAGCAGGAGAATTGCTTGAACCTGGGAGGCAGAGGTTGCAGTGAGCTGAGATCACGCCTCTGCACTCCAGCCTGGTCAACTGAGTGAGACTCCATCTCAAAAAAAAAAAAAAAAATTGATCCCCTAATGCTCAGGGATACTGATTTGAGTAATGATGAAACTGTGGTCTCCCGCACAGTGGGGTCTGTGTGAGTTACTCTTTCTGTATTGCAATTCTCTTGTCTTGATAAATCAGCTCTGTCTATGCAGCAGGCAAGGTGAACCCATAGGGTGGTTACACCAGGGTGGGGCAGGGGGCAGTGAAGACACCACTGGTGAAGGGGGACTCCTCAGGACTTCGACGCCTGCCATCAAAACCTTCCTCGGCCTTCCCTCCTGGCTCTCCCAGAAGCACCCCAAACATTCCTCTCTGCTAACTCCTCAGTCCAAGAATGGACCCGTGTCACAACCTGAGCGCCCAGGACAGTCCAGAGGGAGTCACGTGGGCAGGTGGCCTGTCGCAGTCTGCAAATATGTCAGCCTTTTGGTAAAAGGGCAACAGAAAAGAGTTTGTTGGGGCAGATGCCCTAGGTCAAGTAGTAGCTGTCCCTCTCTTTTTGATCCAAAGGTGACAGTGTTGGAAGGTAAACAGATTTACTCACCCGTGAGCAACCTGGCTAAATGATCTCAAAGTGTATTAAATTACTATTCTGTATCCAACCTCATTAAAGCTGCTAAGTTGTTTCCTTACCTTTTTAAATCTTATATTTAAGTGCCTTATTGACGGAAGAAAAAATATTATAAACTGTCTTGGTGTGAAATGGACTGCTGGTTCCAAGGCATTTAGGAATTTTACTAAAGAGTTATGCGATTTTAGACGTTCTTAATAAAAGTAACTGTTTCTCCAAAGAGAGATTATGCTTTCCTGGGAACCAAAATTTAGGTCGTTCGTATCCAGCCTGTCCGATTTTAGTTTGGATTGATGAGGTTTTATTTCATCTGGAAAGCAGTGAAGAAGAAATGTGTATGTAACAGAAAGTAGTATTTGACACCGTGTTTAGCCAAGGTTTTTGTTTGTTTGTTTGTTTTGTTTTTTTGTTTTTTTTTTTGAGGCAGAGTCTCACTCTGTTGCCCAGGCTGGATCTCGGCTCCCTGCAACCTCTGCCTCCCGGGTTCAAGCAATTCCCATGGCTCAGCCTCCCCAGTAGCTGGGATTACAGGCCCATGACACCATGCCCAGCATATTTTTTGTATTTTAGTAGAGACAGAGTTTCACCATGTTGCCCAGGCTGGTCTCGAACTCCTGACCTCAGGCGATCTGCCTGCCTCGGCCTCCCAAAGTGCTGGGTTTGCAGACATAAGCCACTACACCCTCTCTCTCAAAACATTTTTTATATATGCTTTTATTTTTCCGTGATTACAAACACAGCTGAATATCAAATGCACAAAGTAAGAATTATATGGGGAAAAAAAATCAGATACGTTCGTATATATATCACCTTTTCAAGGCTATTTCCATCCAGAATAACCTTGGTTTGCCAGGGCCAATAGAAAGAAGTCACAAAATCGCCTCTAGTCAAATTTGTGTGTTTGCTTTCCTCTATAATTCCAATACCTCCACCACCAACAACTCGAGATAGCTGCCAAGGTGTTATACAATCAGTGCCAGTGTCTTCATTCATTCCACAACGAAGGCTGTCACCTCACACTTGGAAGATTGCACAGCGGCCAGGCAGAGGCGCTTCTCACTTCCCAGACGGGGCGGCCGGGCAGAGGCGCTCCTCACGTCCCAGACGATGGGCGGCCGGGCAGAGACGCTCCTTACTTCCCAGACAGGGCGGCCAGGCAGAGACGCTCCTCACTTCCCAGACGGGGCAGCTGGGCAGAGGTGCTCCTCACTTCCCAGGCGAGGTGGTCGGGCAGAGGCGCTCCTCACTTCCCAGACGATGGGCGGTCGGACAGAGACGCTCCTCACTTCCCAGACAGGGCGGCCGGGCAGAGACGCTCCTCACTTCCCAGACGGGGTGGCCCGGCAGAGGCCCTCCTCACTTCCCAGACGATGGGTGGCCGGGCAGAGATGCTTTTCACTTCCTAGATGGGGCATCCAGGCAGAGGCGCTCCTCACATCCCAGACGATGGGCGGCCAGGCAGAGACGCTCCTCACTTCCTAGACAAGGTGGCAGCCGGGCAGAGGTTGTAATCCTAGCATTTTGGGAGGCCAAGGTAGGCGGCTGGGAGGCGGAGGTTGCAGCGAGCTGAGATCACGCCACTGCACTCCAGCCTGGGCAACACTGAGCGTTGAGTGAGCGAGACTCCATCTGTAATCCCAGCACTTCGGGAGGCCGAGGCGGGCAGATACTCGAGGTCAGGAGTTGGAGACCAGCCTGGCCAACACGGCGAAACCCCGTGTCCACCAAAAACAGAAAAACCAGCCAGGCGTAGTGGCGTGTGCCTGCAATCCCAGGTATTCGGCAGGGCGAGGCAGGAGAATCACGGGAGCCCGAGGCAGGGAGGTTGCAGTGAGCTGAGACTATGCCGCTGCACTCCAGCCTGGGCAACAGAGGGAGACCGTCGAAAGAGGGAAGGAAGGAGAGAAAGAGAAAGAAAGAAGGAAATGAGAGAAAGAGAGAGAGAAAGAGAGAAAGAAAGGTGATGCAAGGAAGGAAAGAAGGAAGGAAAGCTCTAAAAACATTTTTAAAAGGAGCCAATGAGGCCTGCGCAAGCCCCAACCCATTGGTGGTTTGGGGTTGCTATCTGCCTCATAAAGCAGAGTGGAGGGTTTGTCTTTTGGGAAGACAAAGTGTCTTCTTCTCTAAAAAAAGCCTCCTACATAGTTGGCCTTGGCATCTGCCAGGAATAGAAGGGCAGGGCTTGAGGCTTCCTGAGTCTGGGTTTTCAGTTGAGGTCGAGGGTGAATACAGTGATTGTAACCAGAAAACCCGGAGGGGGGTGGAGTTACCTCCGGAACTCATCACTATTAACTCAGCCTGGACTTTGTGACAGTTAGAGAAGTGGATTTCTTAATAATAATAATTTTTTTAAAGGAGCACTTTGGGCGGGCGCGGTGGCTCACACCTGTAATCCCAGCACTTTGGGAGGCCAAGGCAGGCGGATCACCTGAGGTCAGGAGTTCGAGACCAGCCTGGACAACATGGTGAAACCCCATCTCTACTAAAAATACAAAAATTAGCCAGGTGTGGTGGTGCATGCCTGTAATCCCAGCTACTTGGGACGCTGAGGCAGGAGAATTGCTTGAACCTGGGAGGCGGACGTTGCAGTGAGCCGAGATCATGCCATTGCACCCTAGCCTGGGCTACAGAGGGAGACTGTGTCTCAAAAAAAAAAAAAGGAGTAATTTGTGGGTTTGATTTTATATGTATACATAAGTTTTCTACCAATATCCTATAAACCAAATGAATCCTCAGAAACTCCAGCTGAGCCTCTCTAATGCAGCCATTTTCTCCATCTCTACTGCCTGTTTCCCATCAGTACATAAACATAATCGAGTTCATCTTCAGAAAAGGCTTTGGGGATAAAAGTCTTTAAAAGGAGGCTTTAACTCTTCCCCTTTCTAGATACCACTTCTCTTTCCACAGCTAAGGTTTTTTGTGTTTTTTTTTTTTTTGAGATGAAGTCTTGCTCTGTTGCCCAGGCTGGAGTGCGGTGGCTTGATGTTGGCTCACTGCAGCCTCTGGCACCCGGATTTAAGCGATTCTCTTGCCTCATCCTCCAAAGTAGCTGGGATTACAGGCACGTGCCACCATGCCCAGCTAATTTTTGTATATTTAGTAGAGATGGCGTTTCAGCATCTTGGCCAGGCTGGTCTTGAACTCCTGACCTGGTGATCCACCCGCCTCAGCCTCCCAAAGTACTAGGATTACAGTCTTGAGCCACCGCGCCCGGCCTAGATTTTTTTAAAAACAATGGCATATACAGGTGGCCCTTTGTATTTGTGGGTTCTGCATCCAGGGATTCAACTAATTGTCGATGGAAAATATTTGGGAAAAAAATTGCATCTATACCAAACATGTACCCACTTTTTTGTCATTATTCCCTAAACCAGCAGTCCCCAAACTTTTTGGCACCAGGGACCGGTTTCATGGGAGACAGTTTTTCCACGGACGGAGTAGGATGGTTTTGGGATGAAACTGTTCACCTCAGATCATCAGGCATTAGTAAGATTCTCATAGCAACCTAGATCCCTAGCATGCACAGTTCACAATAGGGTTCGCTCTCCAATGAGAATCCAGTGTCACCGCTGAACTGACAGAAGGCAGAGTTCAGGTGGTAATGCGCTGTGAGCATCCCTCCCCTAAACAATACAGTATAACAACTGTAGAGCATTTACATTGTATTAGTTATAAGGAATCTAGAGATGATTTAAAGTGTATGGGAGGATGTACATAGGTTATGTGCAAATACTATGCCATTTTATATCAGGGACTTGAGCATCCACAGGAGGTCCTGGAACAAATCCCCCGCAGATACCAAGGGACGACTGTATGTTTCCTGCCTCTATTTCTGTACCTCCCTATCATTTCTTCCTGTTTAGAAATTAAAAAATCAATTTTTTGACAGAATTCTGTCACTTTTTTTAAGGTTCTAATAGTACCGTCTCAGATGACCTCCCTTCAAATCAACCAATTTTTTTTTTTTTTTTTTTTTGAGACAGGGTCTCACTCTGTCACCCAGGCTGGAGTGCAGTGGCTCGATCTCTGCTCACTGCAACTTCCGCCTCCCAGCTCAAGCAATTCTCCTGCTTCAGCCTCTCAAGTAGCTGGGACTACAGGTGCATGCCACGAAGCCTGGGTAATTTTTTTATTTTTTTGTAGAGACAAGGTTTTGCCATGTTGACAAGGCTGGTCTTGAACTCCTGGGCTCAAGAAATCCACCTGCCTCAGCCTCCCAAAGTGTTGGGATTACAGGCGTGAGCCACGGTGCTCCACCTGTTATCAACAAACTTTGTTTACTTGTGTATCCCCAGAACAATGTTGAAAAATTATATCCCCACTTTGCATTTTTTAAGGTGATCCAAGATTATGAGTTTAAGTGATTGCACATTACACCATTTCTGGATTGTTGTAAATATTATTTTAAAATAAAGTTGTTACATCATTTTCAAATGTATCCAATGGAATCTGTATCATAGCAGTTTAGTACCTATCATTATTCTTTTTAACTTTCTTTTTTTTTTTTTTTTTGCAGTTGCAGGATTTAATAGAGTGAAACAGGGCTCCCATAAAATGGGAGGGGACCCAAAGGGGGTTGCCGCTGCCTGCTCAATTGCCTGGGCTTATATCCCGATCATTGTCCCTCCCTCTGTGCTCTCAGGCAATATATGATTTGACTATTTCTTTACCTCCTGCTTTAGCCTCATTTGTATTTTAGTGAGCCCTCTTTACTAGCTGATTGGTCGAGTGTGAGCTGAGTTACAAGCCCCATGTTTAAAGGTGGGTGCAGTCACCTTTCCCAGCTAGGCTTAGGAATTCTTAGTCGGCCTAGGAAATCCAGTTAGTCCTATCTCTCAGTCCCCCCTCTCAACAGGAAAACCCAAGTGCTGTTGGGGAGGTTGGCCGACGGCTGCTCTGCTTCCTGCTGAATTGGGGCATAGTAGGGGGCGTGCTGTTGAGATTTCCTCAGGAGGGGTGCCTTCAATGTCATTAACGTCGGAGCATGGGCTAGCAGGCCGATCCAGGGGTCCGCAGTAGACCTTAGTCATGGACTGCATCTGGGGCTCCATTTGAAGAATGATTTGTAGTTTTACAGCTTCAATTCTGGAAGAGACAAACTTAACAAGGAGGTTAAAGATACAGGGATTGAAATGTGTAGCCTGAAGTGCAGGGGCATATGGGTGTGGACAGTGACAGTGGGGTTTCCGCAACTTTAGAAAAACTCCTATATGATGGGGCATCAATATTTCCAGGAAGCTGCATTCTTCATAGAAGCTCTTGGTAAGGGGAGCTACTGGTAGTACAGCGGCATACAGGGGGTGCAGTAAGACTGAAAAATTTGGTGAAGGGTTTTAAGTAATTTCCATTGGTTAGCCGCAGGCAAAAGTATTTTTCCTTCTTCGGTGGCTAGCCATCCTGAGGGGAGGAAACAATGTCCTCATGAGGTTCCCCATTCTATTTCTTCTGCTGAGTACTGGGGCTTGGTTTCCCGGAGGGGATTACCCCATACTAGGGGTCCTTCTTATAAGCATTTCTAATGGAGGGTCCTGCCTTGTGGATCTTTGGCTTTAATATCCACTTGGCAGTTCCCTTCTATTTCCCTTTCCTTTCTGATGACCCTGGCAGTGTAAGACTGCCACCTCTTTAGGTTTCTGTACAGCCAAGAATAATCTCCTAATGGCTTCCTGATGTTTGACAGGTGTTCCCTCGGAAATTAGGAATTCCCTTTCTCTCCATATTGCTGCGTGGGCATGGAGGACTAGGTAAGCATACTTAGAGTCTGTATATATACTTACCCTTTTATCTTCTCCTAATTCTGGTGCCCAAGTGAGGGCTATTAGTTCTGCCAGCTGAGCACTAGTTCCTGGAGTGAGGGGATTACTTTCAAGTATTCCATTATCACTGACCACTGCATACCCCGCTTTTCAAAGTCCTTTTTCTACAAAGGAATTTTCATTAGTATACAACTTGAGGTCGGGATCAATCAAGGGAACCTCTAGAAGGTCCCCTCAAGCAGCATAGGTTTGAGCAATCACCTGTTGACAGTTGTGTTCTATCTTTATTGTTTGGAAGAAATGTGGCTGAGTTAAGAGTTTCACAAGTGTGCAGTTGCAACACTGGCCCTTCAAGTAATAGAGCCTGATATTTAAGCAAACGGTTGTCTGACAGCCACAAGTCTCTTTTAGCAGTGAGTATGCCGTTCACATCATGAGATGTCCACACAGTAAGATCTCTTCCGTGTATTATTTTAACTGCTTCAGATACTAAGACTGCTACTGCTACCACTACCAGTAAACAGTGAGGCCAACCCTTTGCCACTACATCAGTTTCCTTACTCAGTATGTCACAGGTTGCAAGCTGGTCTCTTGGACCTGTGTAAGGACTCCTAGAGCTATTCCTGTTTTGTTTTGTTTTGTTTTGTTTTTGAGATGGAGTCTTGCTCTGTCACCCAGGCTGGAGTGCAGTGGCACCATCTCGGCTCACTGCAAGCTCCACCTCCTGGGTTCATGCCATTCTCCTGCCTCAGCCTCCCAAGTAGCTGGGACTACAGGTGCCCGCCACCATGCCTGGCAAATTTTTTGGATTTTTAGTAGAGACGGGGTTTCACTGTGGTCTGGATCTCCTGACCTCGTGATCCTCCTGCCTCAGCCTCCCAAAGTGCTGGGATTACAGGCGTAAGCCACCACACCCGGCCACTATTCCTGTTTTTTTTCTGTGACACATAAAGAAAAGTCTTACCTTGTTGGCAAGCCTAACACTGGGGCTTGGGTTAGGGCCTTCTTTAGGGCCTGGAAAGCTGCTTCTGCTTCAGGTGTCCATCTTACTAAATGGGTATTGGCTTTCTGAGTTTCCTTAATTAGTGTATATAATGATCTGGCTGTTTTGCCTTACCTGGGAATCCATATTTGGCAGAAGCCTGTTATGCCAAGGAACCCTCTTAGTTGCTTTAGGGTTTTGGGATGAGGATAAGCCAGTATAGGCTGGTTACGTTCCTTATTGGGGGCCCTGGTGCCTTTGGGTAATTTTAGCCCTAAGTATTTAACCTGCTGTGAGCAGAGCTGAGCCTTTGGTTTGGAAACCTTGTAGCCACAGGTGGCGAGGAAATTTAAGAGTGCTTGGGTGGCTTGATGGCACAAGGTTTCTGAACGGGCGGCTAAAAGTAAATCATCCACGTACCGAAGGACGAGAGTGTCCAGGTATCAGAACTGGCTGAAGTCTTGGGCTAATTCCTGGCCAAATAGATGGGGGCTATCCCTGAACACTTGGGGTAAAACAATCCTATGTTCAGGTGCATAATGGCCCCTGCTTTTGCTAGAATGTCTCTCCCTAACAAGGGAGTGGGGTGTTCAGGCATAATTAGAAAAGCATGTGAAAAGAATAAATTTCCCCAGTCACAACTTAGTGGCTGGGAGAAGTATCTAGTGACTAGTTGTCCTAGGACCCCTCGGATAGTGACAGATCTGGAGGACAGTTGTCCGGGACAGGAGAGTAAGACTGAGAAGGCCGCACCAGTGTCCAGGAGACAGTTAACCTCCTGGCCCTCAGTGGTCAAGCATACCCAGGGCTCTGTGAGGGTGATAGCATGGGCTGGCACTTGCCCTGGGCACCCTCAGTCCTGCTGCTTGGATCATCTTGTTAGTGGCTTCTGACTCAGAGGACCTTCATCCCCTGGGGCAGTGGGCCTTCCAGTGATTCCCTTGACATAAGGGGCATGGACGAGGGGGTGGCTTATTTCTATTTGGACAGTCTTTTTAAAAGTGTCCTTGAAGACCGCACTGGAAGCAAGCCCTATTAGGCTTGCGATTTGCCCAGCCTTTCCATGTTCCAGAGCCTCCAAAGTCTGCTTGCCTGAGGGCCATGACTAAAGTGGTGGCCTTTTTCTTATCCCGTTTATCCCGTTCCACGTGCTCCTCCTGATCTCTATTATAAAAAACCAAGGTTGCCAAGTTCAATAGGGTTTCTAAGTTTTGCTCTGGGCCTAAGGTGGACTTTTGAAGTTTTTTTTCTAATGTCTGCAGCTGAATGAGTGACAAACTTATCATTTAAGATTAGTTGGCCTTCAACAGAGTCAGGTGACAGAGAGGTATGCTTCCTCAATGCCTCCCTTAGTCTCTCCAGAAAGGCAGTAGGATTTTCTTCCTTTCCTTGTGTTATGGTGGACATCATTGAATAATTTATAGGCTTCTTCCTAGTTTTCCTTAGTCCTTCTAGCATGCAAGTTAGTAAAGGTCTGTGGCACCAATCTCCATGTTCTGACTCTGCGTTCCAATGAGGGTCTACACTGGGAACTGCCTGCTGGCCTGTGGGGAATTGTTCGTTTTCATCTGTTGTCATCCTATCATTGACCTGACCGAGATACCAGAGATCGCCAAACTCTCAGGCTGCAGTTATGGTGGCACTTCTCTCATTTGGGGTTAGTGTCTGATCTAGCAGTAACATTATATCTCTCCATGTCAGATTAAAGGATTGTCCTAACCCTTGTAAAACATCAATATAGCCATCAGGGTTATTTGAGAATTTACCTGGGTCTATTTTAATTTGCTTTAAGTCTGACAGGGAATAAAGGTACATACACTCTGACTGGGCCGAATTCTCCAGAATTCATCTTAGGGGCATTTTTGCCTTGGGGTGAACGTTTCCCATCTGAAAAAAGAACATAGGGATGCCAGCACCCCTAGTCATTTTCTAATGAGCGTTAGTCCTAGAGCGTCCTCTGTGGTCCTAATGCTTATCCTTTCCAGGGTGTAACCACCCATGGAACTCTGCTTATCGAATTAGTTATGCTCACCAATGTAGCAGTCCTGCACCTGTTTTCCCACCTTTCTTGACTGCAAAGAAAGGGGTCTGGGCTGCTGGATTCTAGTGGTCCTTTACCAGTGTGCCCAACATTGCCCTTGCGCTCAGGGTGAGTTCTAGAGCTGGGCTGGGTTCCTGAGTATTTCATAACAACCCAGCTGCCCTATCAACATGCATTCCCTTAAACAACAGTTCTTATGCAAATTCGTTTCAGAGAGGGTGTAGGTAACCTTTTGAGTAAGGATTGAGATAGAGTTTTTTGATTCTGTAAGTACTTTAAGGCTTGGCTGACTGCAAACAGCTTGCACATTTGAGCAGACCAATTATTAGGCAATTTTCCTAACTCTGCTTCCACAAGAGTCTCCCTATCAATTACTGAATACCCATTGTGGTTTGTTTCTCAATCATCTGGGAGGAGCCATCTATAGTCCTGTCCTGAAGGGAGATCCTCCTAGGTCTGGTCGGACCTTTGTATGGTAATTGAGATTTAAATCCCCTATCAGGAAATCTGCTGGGTTAAGGGAATTTTTAGTCGTTAATGTTAAATCACCTTTTTCTAACAGAATAGCCCCATACTTTAAGATTTTTGAGTTAGTAAGCTACCTTTTTGCTTTTTTGACTTAGAATAATTCTGAACTGGTGAGGTGTGCTCACAGTGAAGTTTCCTCTAAAAGTTACTTTTCTACTTTCTTCTGTTAGCAAAGCAGTTGCTGCTACAGAGTGAATGCATTTGGGCCATCCATGGGCTCCTGGGTTAAGGATTTTTGGTAGGAAGGCTACTGGTTGTCAGTGGTCTCAGTGTTTTCAGGCTATCCCCTTGTTTACACTGACAACAAGGTAGTGTTGGAGTGTTATAGGGTCACAGAGAAGACCTTCAATTATCAATTACAGGCTTTAAATTTATCCTGGCTTTTAAAGGAATAGGACACACTGTTTTTTCTTTACTACTTCTGTCTCTTTTTTTCCCTCTCTCCCTCTCTTCTCTCTTTTCTCTCCCTGTCTCTCTATATATATCTTTTCTCTCCTTGACTTACTCAATTTGCTTTCATTCTGATCTATTATGTTGTCATAGACCCAGTTCCAGTTGTTAAAGTACTGGGTCATCAGTTCTAAGGCCCTGGCCAAGGAGCCAAGGCTTGGAGATTGCATTGCAGAGGGGTAAGCTGGGTAGAAATGGGTGGAGGAGAGCATCTTACACAATGGGAGAGCAATCCTCCTAGCCATTTACAAACTTGGGGCCTTGGCAAGGGTGGTAGGGAATGGGTCCCACATAACTGCCCATGTTGAGAGCTGTATGCCTAAATTGGGAGGAACACCAGGAACAAAACTCCCTGGGTTCATAGCCTAGATGCCTAAGGACACAGCGTAGAGCTTCCTTAGATCCCTTTAGAGATACAACTTGCTCTAATACTTGGGAGAGGAAATGAAAGTCTGAACCATTAGTACCTAGGAGGCAGGGATCAGAGGAAGTAGATTCAGAGGTAAGGAGAATTTTGGGGCTGCACTTTCAAGAAAGTCGTGGTTGGGACCCAGGAGGTATGGGTCAGAAGGAAAGGTAGGGGTACACTTGTACGCATGGGCGACTGTTGAGTAGAGACTTCTGGCTGCGCCATGAACTCAACCGGCTAACGCCGGGAGTTTGAGATGACAGCTTTCTGCCTCTAGTAGGCCCTTGGCTTCCCCAGGAAAATTGAAAGCAGAATCTGGTTCCAGGCAGAACAATGCTCCCAACCCAGAAGAATTGGAGGTTGTTAGAAAGCCCTTTCCCAGACAGCCTCACACCTGAGTCTTAAGTCTGGCGGCCACACTAATCATTTTTAACTGGCCGACAGGTGCCTGGTATTTTCCTCCAATTCTAAGGAAGCATAGGACAGAATAGCAAGTGAAAGTGGTCCAATATTACTCACCGCTTCAGAGGTCCCTTTGTGGTCACCAAAATGTTACCGGGGGGGTCCTTGTCCTTAGAGCCCCCAAGATGGCGGTGGGCCGCTTCCAAGGTGGTGGCAAGCCTCATTTTCTCTGACCTGGGGTTCTTGGCCTCACGGATCCCAAGGAATGGAACCTTGAGCCATGCGGTGAGTGTTATAGCTCTATTAGAAGCTGTGAGTCATGGAAGAGAACCGTGGAACCCAGTGACTAGTGTTCAGCTCAATTAGGACAAACCCGGGCACTTAGCCGTGCAGGAACAATAGTGAGCCTTTAGCCTGATCAGGAGAGGCAATGGGCGCCTCACTGGATCAGAAGCACAGTGGACACCCTGCTGGATCCGGAGGGCTGGAAGTCAGCAGCAGGTCTGCGATGGTGGCAAACAGCAGTGGGTGGACAGTGAGCGAAAGGTCAGCTCGAGCCGTAACAAACACAGACCAGAAGAGTGTGCGGTTGCAAGATTTAATAGAGTGAAAACAAAGCTCCCATAAAATGGGAGGGGAACCAAAGGGGGTTGCCCTTTTTTAACGTTTTTTAAGAGACAGGGTCTCGCTATGTTGCCTAGGCTGGTCTTGAGCTCCTGGGCTCAAGCACTCCTCCTGCCTTGGCCTCCCAAACTGCTGGGATTACAAACATGAGCCACCACACCCAACCCGAGTCATTATTCTTTTTTTAAGAGTTGCTAATTTTACTTTTCACCTTCATCTGCTTACCTCACAGAATTTTATCCTAATGAAGTATATGTACACCATAAATTCTTTTGTTCTTTTTGTTGAGACAGAGTTTCGCTCTTGTTGCCCAGGCTGGAGTGCCATGGTGTGATCTTGGCTCACCACAACCTCCACCTCCTGGGTTCAAGTAATTCTCCTGCCCCAGCCTCCCGAAGCTGGGATTACAGACATGCACCACCACGCCTGGCTAATTTTTTGTATTTTTAGTAGAGACAGGGTTTCTGCATGTTGGTCAGTCTGGTTTTGAACTCCCGACCTCAAGTGTTCCACCCGCCTCAGCCTCCCAAAGTGCTAGGATTACAGGTGTGAGCCACCATGCCCAGCTGGCATGATCTTGGCTCACTGCAGCCTCCACCTCCCAGGTTCAAGTGATTCTCCTGCCTCAACCTCCTGAATAGCTGGGACTACAGGTGTGCACCATCATGCCTGGCTGATTTTTGTAATTATAGTAGAAATGGTGTCTCACCATGTTGGCCAGGTTGGTCTCGAACTTCTGACCTCAGGTGATCTGCCTGTCTTGGCCTTAAAGTGCTAGAATTACAGGTGTGAGCCACTGTGCCCATCCATAAATCTTTATTAATCCCCCATCATATGTTCCTGTCTCTCACACACAAAATAGAAATTAAATTTTTTAAAAAATTTCTTATAAGTCTCTAAGGGTTCATTATTTTTCTGGACTGAATTTTTATTTCTATTATTAGCATACAAGATTTTTTTTCTTTTTTTATTATTATAT
Organism: Hylobates moloch; assembly: GCF_009828535.3. Classification (NCBI taxonomy): domain Eukaryota; kingdom Metazoa; phylum Chordata; class Mammalia; order Primates; family Hylobatidae; genus Hylobates; species Hylobates moloch. Next base: position 46,253,927 of record NW_026652290.1, on the reverse strand, counting down.
TTTAAGTTTTAGGGTACTTATGCACAACATGCAGGTTTGTTACATATGTATACATGTGCCATGTTGGTGTGCTGCACCCATTAACTCGTCATTTAGCATTAGGTATATCTCCTAATGATATCCCTCCCCCTTTCCCCCACCCACAACAGTCCCCGGTGTGTGATGTTCCCCTTCCTGTGTCCATGAGTTCTCATTGTTCAGTTCCCACCTGTGAGTGAGAACATGTGGTGTTTGGTTTTTTGTCCTTACGATAGTTTGCTGAGAATGATGGTTTCCAGCTTCATCCATGTCCCTATAAAGGACATGAACTCATCATTTTTTATGGCTGCATAGTATTCCATGGTGTATATGTGCCACATTTTCTTAATCAGTCTATCATTGTTGGACATTTGGGTTGGTTCCAAGTCTTTGCTATTGTGAATAGTGCCACAATAAACATACGTGTGCATGTGTCTTTATAGCAGCATGATTTATAGTCCTTTGGGTATATACCCAGTAATGGGATGGCTGGGTCAAATGGTATTTCTAGTTCTAGATCCTTGAGGAATCACCACACCGACTTCCACAATGGTTGAACTAGTTTACAGTCCCACCAACAGTGTCAAAGTGTTCCTATTTCTCCACATCCTCTCCAGCACCTGTTGTTTCCTGACTTTTTAATGATCGCCATTCTAACTGGTGTGAGATGGTATCTCATTGTGGTTTTGATTTGCATTTCTCTGATGGCCAGTGATGATGAGCACTTTTTCTTTTTTATTTTATTTTATTTTATTTATTATACTTTAGGTTTTAGGGTACATGTGCACAATGTGCAGGTTTGTTACATATGTATCCATGTGCCATGTTGGTTTGCTGCACCCATTAACTCGTCATTTAGCATTAGGTATATCTCCTAATGCTGTCCCTCCCCCCTCCCCCCACCCCACAACAGTCCCCAGAGTGTGATGTTCCCCTTCCTATGTCCATGAGTTCTCATTGTTCAATTCCCACCTATGAGTGAGAACATGCAGTATTTGGTTTTTTGTCCTTGCAATAGTTTACTGAGAATGATGTTTTCCAGTTTCATCCGTGTCCCTACAAAGGACATGAACTCATCGTTTTTTATGGCTGCTTAGTATTGCATGGTGTATATGTGCCACATTTTCTTAATCCAGTCTATTGTTGTTGGACATTTGGGTTGGTTCCAAGTCTTTGCTATTGTGAATAGTGCCGCAATAAACATACGTGTGCATGTGTCTTTATAGCAGCATGATTTATAATCCTTTGGGTATATACCTAGTAATGGGATGGCTGGGTCAAATGGTATTTCTAGTTCTAGATCCCTGAGGAATCGCCACACTGACTTCCACAATGGTTGAACTAGTTTACAGTCCCACCAACAGTGTAAAAGTGTTCCTATTTCTCCACATCCTCTCCAGCACCTGTTGTTTCCTGACTTTTTAATGATGGCCATTCTAACTGGTGTGAGATGGTATCTCA
>NW_026652290.1:46116960-46247448 GCF_009828535.3 Hylobates moloch | reverse complement strand
GTGCCAGTTTTCAAAGGGAATGCTTCCAGTTTTTGCCCATTCAGTATGATATTGGCTGTGGGTTTGCCATAGATAGCTCTTATTATTTTGAGATACGTCCCATCAATACCTAATTTATTGAGAGTTTTTAGCATGAAGGGTTGTTGAATTTTGTCAAAGGCCTTTTCTGCATCTATTGAGATAATCATGTGGTTTTTGTCTTTGGTTCTGTTTATATGCTGGATTACATTTATTGATTTGCGTATGTTGAACGAGCCTTGCATCCCAGGGATGAAGCCCACTTGGTCACGGTGTATAAGCTTTTTGATGTGCTGCTGGATTCGGTTTGCCAGTATTTTATTGAGGATTTTTGCATCAATGTTCATCAAGGATATTGGTCTGAAATTCTCTTTTTTGGTTATGTCTCTGCCAGGCTTTGGTATCAGGACGATGCTGGCCTCATAAAATGTGTTAGGAAGGATTCCCTCTTTCTCTATCGATTGGAATAGTTTCAGAAGGAATGGTACCAGTTCCTCCTTGTACCTCTGGTAGAATTCAGCTGTGAATCCATCAGGTCCTGGACTCTTTTTGGTTGGTAAGCTATTGATTATTGCCACAATTTCAGAGCCTGTTAATTGGTCTATTCAGAGATTCAACTTCTTCCTGATTTAGTCTTGGGAGGGTGTATTTGTCGAGGAATTTATCCATTTCTTCTAGATTGTCTAGTTTATTTGTGTAGAGGTGTTTGTAGTATTCTCTGATGGTAGATTGTATTTCTGTGGGATCGGTGGTGATATCCCCTTTTTCATTTTTTATTGCATCTATTTGATTCTTCTCACTTTTCTTCTTTATTAGTCTTGCTAGCGGTCTATCAATTTTGTTGATCTTTTCAAAAAACTAGCTCCTGGATTCATTAATTTTTTGAAGAGTTTTTTTGTGTCTCTATTTCCTTCAGTTCTGCTCTGATTTTAGTTATTTCTAGCCTTCTGCTAGCTTTTGAATGTGTTTGCTCTTGCTTTTCTAGTTCTTTTAATTGTGATGTTAGGGTGTCAATTTTGGATCTTTCCTGCTTTCTCTTGTGGGCATTTAGTGCTATAAATTTCCCTCTACACACTGCTTTGAATGTGTCCCAGAGATTCTAGTATGTTGTGTCTTTGTTCTCATTGGTTTCAAAGAACATCTTTATTTCTGCCTTCATTTCGTTATGTACCCAGTAGTCATTCAGGAGCAGGTTGTTCAGTTTCCATGTAGTTGAGCAGTTTTGAGTGAGTTTCTTAATCCTGAGTTCTAGTTTGATTGCACTGTGGTTTGAGAGACAGGTTGTTATAATTTCTGTTCTTTTACATTTGCTGAGGAGAGCTTTACTTCCAACTATGTGGTCAATTTTGGAATAGGTGTGGTGTGGTGCTGAAAAGAATGTATATTCTGTTGATTTGGGGTGTAGAGTTCTGTAGATGTCTATTAGGTCCTCTTTGTGCAGAGCTGAGTTCAATTCCTGGATATCCTTGTTAACTTTCTGTCTCGTTGATCTGTCTAATGTTGATAGTGGGGTGTTAAAATCTCCCATTATTATTGTGTGGGAGTTAAACAAGCCAGACGTGGTGGCTTATGCCTGTAATCACAGCAGTTTGGGAGGCTGAGGTAGGCGGATCACGAGGTCAGGAGTTCAAGACCAGCCTGACCAACATGGTGAAACTCCATCTCTACTAAAAAATACGAAAATTACCCGGGCATGGTGGCACACGCCTGTAATCCCAGCTACTCAGGAGGCTGAGGCAGGAGAATTGCTTGAACCCAGGAGGCAGAGGTTGCAGTGAGCCAAGATCGTGCCACTGCACTCCAGCCTGGGTCACAGAGCGAGACTTCATCTCAAAAAAAAAAAAAAAAAAAGACTAAAACGACATGCATATGTATCTCAAATGTCATTAAAAATCACAAAATTGTGTCCATGTGTGGTGGCTCACGCCTGTAATCCCAGCACTTTGGGAGGCCAAGGCAGGCAGATCACAAAGTCAGGGAGGATTGAGACCATCCTGGCTAACACGGTGAAACCCTGTGTCTACTAAAAATGCCAAAACTTAGCAGGGCTTGGTGGCGGTTGCCTGTAATCCTAGCTACTCGGGAGGCTGAGGCAGGAGAATCACTTGAACCTGGGAGACGGAGGTTGCAGTGAGCCGAGATCATACCACTGCACTCCAGCCTGGGCAACAGGGTGAGCGTCTGTCTCAAAAAAAAAGTTATAAAAATATGTTGGAGACTTCTCATAATGAGATAGGTAGAACTGATCATTCTTTTCGATTAGTATTATTAGTTGAATATTATTAGGCTAGAAAATACAGTGTTGGTCATCAGATCTCCTATTTTTCATTTTTATTGAGATAACACTAAGAAAAGTTACATAAGTAAGTACTTTGTAATGAAGGATGGTTCTTTAAATTTTGTGTGTGGATGCCGTATTGTTCTATTGTCAACTTGGTCAAACTAGGTATTTCCCAGAATTCTCCTCCACATATACAGTTGGCCAAACAGAAACTTGTTTGGAAAGCAGAAATGAAACAGGGCCATTATACTTTTGGAAACTCTGCAGTCAGATGGAGTGATAAATAAAGGCAGAGGTAACTGGCTCATTCCAGCTTGTACTGACTCTTCTCTGCTTTAGTTCCAGGACTTCTTCCTGTATTACGAGCCTAATGACCAGCAAGGGCCCCAGACCCACAGAGGGAACAGCTTCTCAAACTTCTCTATGACTTTCCAACTCCTTGTCCTCAACTCAAGGAGTCAGTTGGCCTTCACTTGGGCTCTCTCTTCCTATGCTGCAAAAGGAAAACTCCCCAGGCAGTCAAGGGGGTAATCATAGATTCACTACCACAATTATGCTGTGAAACATTACATTACCATCATTGTGAAAAGTTCCCTGTGCCCCTTCGCAGCCAGTCCCTTTCCCCAACCCCTGGCCTTTGACAGCCATAATCTGCTTTCTATCACTATAGTTTTGCCTTTTCTAGAATTTCATATGAATGAGATCATATAGTATGTTGTATCTGGCTTCTTTCCATTAGTGTAATGGTTTTGAGATTCATCTATTTTGTTGTATCGGTAGTTTTTTGCTTATTATCCCATTGTATGAATATATTGACATTTGTTTATCCATTTGATGGACATTTGGATTATTTCCAGGTTGGGTTGCTATGAATATTTGCATGCAACTCTTTCAGGTAAATACCTAGAAAAGGAATTGCTAGGTTGTATGGTGTTTCACTTTTTTTTTTTTTTTTTGGGAGGGGGCTTGCTCTGTCTTGTCACCCAGACTGGAGTGCAGTGGTGCTGTTTTACCTTTTAAGAAATTGCTAACCTGCTTCCAAAGTAGTTTTACCATTTTGTATTCCCACCAGCAGTGTATGAGAGTTCTGATTATTCTGCATCCTTGCCAGTACTCCATATTGTCAGTTTTTAAATTTATTTATTTATTTAGAGACGGAGTTTCACTTTTGTTGCCGAGGCTGGAGTGCAATGGTGCGATCTCGGCTCACGGCAACGTCCGCCTCCTGGGTTCAAGTGATTCTCCTGCCTCAGCCTCCCAAGTAGCTGGGATTACAGATGCCTGCCAGCACACCCAGCTAATTTTTTGTATTTTTAGTAGAGATGAGGCTTCACCATGTTGGCCAGGCTGGTCTCGAACTCCTGACCTCAGGTAATCCACCCACCTTGGCCTCCCAAAGTACTGGGATTACAGGTATGAGCCACCACACCCAGCCTTATAGTAGTATTTCATTGTGATTTTTCTTTTGGTTGATTTTGTTTTGTTTGTTTTGTTTTGTTTTTTTGAGATGGAGTCTTGCTCTGTCACCCAGGCTGGAGTGCAATGGTACGATCTCAGCTCACTGCAACTTCCACCTCCCGGGTTCAAGCGATTCTCCTACCTCAGCCTCCCAAGTAGCTGGGATTGCAGGCATGTGCCACCACACCCAGCTAATTTTTATATTTTTGGTAGAGACAAGGTTTCGCCATGTTGGCCAGACTGGTCTTGAACTCCTAACCTCGGGTTTCCTAACCACCTGTTTCAGCCTCCCAAAGTGCTGGGATTACAGGCGTGAGCCACTGTGCCCGGCCTCATTGTGGTTTTAATTTGTACTTCTTTGTTGAGTAGTCTTGCTAAGCACTTTTTCATGTGCTTATTGACCATTTGTATCTCTTTTATGACTTGTTTTTTGAAATATTTTGCCCATTTTTAAATTTAAAAAATTATTTTTTATTATTTAAATTGTTTATATATTCTGGATACAAGCCCTTTGTTCAGATGTTTTGAAAATATTTTCTCCAGTTCCGGGCTTGCCTTTTCATTGTCTTACTTGTGTCTGAAGAATACAAATATTTCATTTTGATGATGTTCAGTGCATCAAAAAAAAAATTTTAATGGTTTTTGTCCTAAGAAATCTTTGCTTGTCCAAACATCACAGAGGTCTATGTTTTCCTTTAGAAATTTTATGGTTTTCATTTTTACACTTATATCAATGATACATATTGAGCTAATTTTTGTATATGATATCAGGTAAGGATGGGAGTTCATTTCTTCCCCATATAGATATCAAGTTGCTGTGACATAATTTGTTGAAAAGATTGTCTTTTTCTCCCCATTCTAAAGGCCTTTGCACTTTGTTGAAACCCAGTTCACCATATATGTGTGGGCCTACTTCTAGACTGTTTCATTGATCTATATGTCCTTATGCCAGTTGCACCCTATCTTGATTAGTATAGCTAATAAAGTAATTAGTGTAGCTATAAAGTAAGTACTGAAATCAATTAAATATAAGTCCTCCAACCTAGTTCTTTGTTTTGCAATATTTTTTGCCTGTTCTGAGTCCCTTGTGTTCCCATATGCATTTTAGAGTCACCTTGTCAATTTCTACCCCAAAAAAATGCCTGATGGGATTTTGATTGGGACTGCATTGAATCTTTAGATTAATCTGGGGAGAATTGATGTCTTAGCAATATGGAGTCTTCCCAATTCATGAACATAGCATATCTCTTATTTATTTATTCCTCCATTTAACTTTCTCAGCCATTTTTTTAGCTTTAGTGTACAGGTCTTGCATGATTTTGTTTAATTTATCCTTAAGTGTTTTTCTGATTTTTGGTCCCGTTGCAAGTGGTATTTAAAATTTTTCAATTTCCAATTCTTCAATGCTAGTATATAGAAATATAAAAGTTTTTTTTTTTTTTTTTTTGAGACGGAGTTTTGCCCAGGCTGGAGAGCAATGGTGCGCGATTTCGGCTCACCACAACCTCTGCCTCTTGGGTTCAAGTGATTTTCCTGTCTCAGACTCCCGAGTAGCTGGGATTACAGGCATGTGCCACCACACCCAGCTAGTTTCGTATTTTTTAGTAGAGACAGGGTTTCTCCATGTTGGTCAGGCTGGTCTCGAACTCCTGACCTCAGGTGATCTGCCTGCCTTGGCCTCCCAAAGTGCTGGGATTATAGGTGTGAGCCACTGCACCCAGCCAAAATATAATAGTTTTTATGTTGACTTTGTATTCCACAATCTTTCTTTCTTTGTTTCTTTCTTTTATTTATGTATTTATTTATTTATTTTGAGACAGGGTCTCACTCTGTCACCCAGACTGGAGTGCAATGGCATGATCTCAGCTCACGCAAACTCTGCCTCCCAGGCTCAAGCGATTCTCCTGCCTCAGCCTCCTGAGTAGCTGGGATTACAGGCGTGTGCCACCATGCCTGGCTAATTTTTGTATTTTTAGTAGAAACAGGGTTTCACCATATTGGCCAGGCTGGTCTCGAGCTCCTGACCTCAAATGATCCACCTGCCACAGTCTCTCAGTGTGCTGGGATTACAGGCATGAGCCATTGCGCCCGGCTGTCCCACAATCTTCCTATTAGTTCTAATAGCTTATTTTGATAAATTCCTTAGAGTTTTTTATATACACAATTATGTTTTCTGCAAATAAAGACAATTTTGCTTCTTCCTTTCCAGTCTGTATGTATGAGTCCATTTTCTGTTGCTTATAACAGAATACCTGAAGTTGGGTGATTTATAAAGAAAAAGAAGGTGATGGTGACACTAAAAGTTTAGACTTCACCACTATGCAGTATATTCATGTGACTCAACTGCACCTGTATCCCTTACATTTATACACATTTTTAAAGGGAAAAAAAGAAAAAAGATTTGTTTCTTATAGTTATGGAGGCTCAAAAATCTAAGGTTGAGAGGGCATATCTGGTGAGAGCCTTCTTGCTGATGGGGACTCTACCGAGTCCTGAGGTGGCCACAGGGTGTCCCATGGCGAGGGGGCTGAACATACTAATGTGCTATGCTCAGGTCTCTCTTCCTCTTATAAAGCCACTAGTTTCACTCTGATGATAACCCATTAATTAAGTAACCCTTTAATATATTGATCTATGAATTAATCTATTCATGGGGGTAGAACCCTCTTGATCCAATCACCCTCAAAGGCCCCACCTCTCAACACTGCCACATTGGGGATCAAGTTTCAACATGAGTTTTGGAAAGGACATTCAAGCCATAGTACTGTACTTGTTTCTTTTTCTTGCTTTATTTCACTGACTAGAACCTTCAATACAATCAATGTTGGATAGAAGTAGGGAGAGTAGACACCCTTCACTTGCTCCCAGTTTTAATGACAAAGCATTCAAACTTTTACCCTTTTCCAATCATGTTCCTCTAATGTAGAGCTACAACTCTGACCATCTCTCCTTCTAGGTAAAATGAGCAACCAGATGCACCACTCAAAGTTTTGCCCACTCGGAAGATTTCCTTTGACCAATGTTCTCAGGACCACCTTGAGTGGGGTTATAGCAATATGTGATGCAGAAACATCTGTAACAAGGAACCAGACTTGAATTTTTTTTTTTCCTGAGGCAGGGTCTCACTGTCGCCCAGGGTGAAGTGCAGTGGCACGATCACTACTCACTTCAGCCTCAACCTCCTGGGCCCCAATGGTCTTCCTGCTTCAGCCTCCCAAGTAGCTGGGATCACAGGTGCATGCCACCGCACCTGGCTATTATTATTATTATTATTATTATTTTGTATAGATGGGATCTTACCATGTTGCTCATGCTGTTCTCGAACTACTGGGCTCAAGCAGTCCTCCCGGCTGGGCCTCCCAAAGTGCTGAGATTATAGATGTAAGCCACCGTGCCCAGCCAGACTTGAATTTTTTTTTTTTTAATTTTTACCTCCTTGGTCAACTGGTGATAGGGGATTCCCCATGAGGCCATAGATGTGGGTTGAGAGAGAATAGGCAATGTAGCGGAAGTAGTTACTCAGAGAACTTGCTTCTGCATTTAGGACCTGCTCAGACCCAATCTCATTTATACCATTTCCATTTCATAATGACTCCATCATTAAGTAGATGGAGTGCAACCTTCTGGCTTGATGAGTCATATAATACCCAATTTAATTTATCGTTAATAAATAATGATATTTAGGCTTAGCTCAGGACACTTGATAATTTGGTGGCCCACAGCCAAGGGCTTTAGTGTCCACTAGGGCCAAGTGACATGCTCGAAGCTGTATCTCAAAAGAATAGTTACCTGCAGAAGATAGTATTGTGTTTCTTCTGATTTCATCTTGAGGCCTCTTTCTGGAGAGTGGCTGTAAATTCTAGCCCTGTCCTGACTCCAGGGCCCCAAGAGAGGTGGCCATGGATGTTTGCAGTGTGCCATTGACAGGATACTTCATTATCTGGCAGATGGCCTAATTCCTAAGTGTCAGACCCATGACCAGGTGTCTGTCTCACAGGAAACTTGTTGATACTGGCAGACACCTGTGTGGCTCTTGTCTGACTTGTGTCCAGTTTATTCCTACGAAGATAGCCATTCTGTAGGAGAACCCTCTATGGAATGAGAGTTGGGTTCAGGTGTGATGGTCAGGTGAGTTGCAGAGGAGGCAACACAGCAAAACACATGAAGTAACAGAAGTAGTGTATTGCTTACAGATCTCTTACAGAGAAGAGGGCAGCATGCCTCTCAGGGCCAGTGGGGAGAGGAGAGCCAGCCTGGACATGGATGGGTGCTTAGCTGGGGAGTGGGGAGAGGAGAGCCGGCCAGGACACACGTGCTTAGCTGGGGAGCAGGGAGTGAGAGAGAAAGCAAGGAGCCTGAGGGCTAATGTCTGTATTGGGTCCAGGCCATTACCCAAGCAGGTTTCCTGAGAGGAGTTTTTGTTTTTTTGTTTGTTTTTTTTGGGGGGTGGGGGGTGGTTTTTTGGTTTTTTGGTTTTTTTTTTTTTTTGAGACAGAGTCTCACCCTGTCGCCTAGGCTGGAAGGCAGTGGTGCCATCTTGGCTCACTGCAACCTCCGCCTTGAGGGTTCAAGTAATTCTCATGCCTCAGCCTCCCAAGTAGCTGGGATTGCAGGTGCCCGCCACCACACCTGGATAATTTTTGTATTTTTAGTAGAGACAGGGTTTTGCCATGTTCCCCAGGCTGGTCTCAAACTCCTGACCTCAGATGATCCTCCTGCCTTGGCCTCCCAAAATGCTGGGATTACAGGCATAAGCTGCCATGCCCAGTGGGTTTTTGGTTTTTTGAAACAGAGTCTCATTCTGTTGCCCAGGCTGGAGTGCACTGGCGCTATCACAGCTCACTGCACCCTCTACCTCTCAGGCTCAAGCAATCCTCCCACCTCAGCCTCCTAAATATCTGGATCACAGGAGTGTGCCACCATGCCTAGCTAATTTTTAAATTACTTTTGGTAGAGACAAGGTCTCGCTATGTTGCCCAGGCTGTCTCGAACTCCTTGTCTCAAGCAGTCCTCCCACCTTGGCCACTCACAGTATTGGGATTACAGGCATGAGCCACTGCGTCTGATAGGAGTTCTAATTGGTAAGTTTAGAGCAAGCAGGCACAAGTACCATGGGGTCATGCTGTGACTCAGAGGTGGTCACTGCAGCATGTCTGGGCAGTCCATCTGGGGCGAGGGGGTTGGTGGAGCAAGTCACGTAGGTAGTATCTAGGTGTCCACAGGGAAATGGTCATCAGGAGGTGGTTGTATAAGGCAGGTATCTAGACTGATCACACTGAGGAACTAGGAGGAGGTGGAGAACTGGAAAATGTGTCAAGGGTGACTGAGTCCTGCTAGAAAGACTAACCTATATTTAAAACGGATGCTGAGGCAACATATAATTACAAAAATTTCACCACGTGCAATGGCTCATGCCTGTAATCCCCACACTTTGGGAGGCCAAAGCTGGAGGATCACTTAAGTCCAGAAGTGTGAAACTAGTCTGGGTGACATAGCAAGACATTGTCTCTACAAAAAAAATTTTTTTTTAAGTTAGCCAGGCATGGAGGCACACGCCTGTAGTCCCAGCTATGTGGGAGGCTGAGGTGGGAGAAAGGCTTGAGCCCAGGAGATTGAGGGTGCAGAGAGCCATGCTTGCACCACTGCAGTCCAGCCTGGTGAGATAGAGTGAGACCCTATCTCATAAAAAGAAAAGAAAATATCCTGAGTCACAAATGCCCTGAATACACCTAACCTACAGGATATCATAGTTTAGCCTAGCCTACCTTAAACATGCCCAGAACACTTACATTGGCCTACAGTTGGGCAAAGTGATCTGTCCAGACAGCCCACCATAGAGTATTGGTCATCCAGCCTAGTGATTCTGTGGCTGGCAGAGCTGCACTCAGCTGCCCAGCATCACGAGAGAGCGTCGCACCACATATCACTCACCTAGGGAAAGATCAAAATCCATCATTCGAAATACAGCTTCTACTGAATGCACATCGCTTTCACATCATTGGTGAAGTAAAAAAATTTAAGTTGAACATAAATCAGGGATTGTCATGACAGTGTCATCTTTTGTTCTGGGCCCCACTCAAAACTGATAGCCTTTTAGGTTATTCAGAAAATGGGTCAGAGAAGAACATTCAAATGAGGTATACATTGCCTCCAAAATCCAAACCCACTGGGCATTGTGCCTCTTTCTTAGTGGTAGTAGGGCCCAGCTTAACATGCCCCAGACCGTTAGGCCCCCCAGAAGTTTCACTGAATGTTTGTGGGATTTATTTCCCACCCTCTGGCACACATATGTCTCGTCAAGGTGGCTAGAATAGTTACTACTTCTAATCAGCATATTATCAACACATTAGACGAATGTGATGTCCTGTGGAGTAGAGAAGAGGACAAGGTTTCCGCAAACTAGATGATGACAGATGACTGCGAATTGATACAGTCCTGAGTTTGGATAACGAATAGGTATAGCTAGCCCTGTCAGCTCAAAGCAAACTGCTTTTGATGGTCTTTACTAAAAATTACTGAGGAAAAAAGCATTCATCAGATCAATAGCTGCATACTTTGCTCCAAGGCATGCATTGATTTGCTTCATGAATGAAGGCACACTTAGAATAGCAGCTGCAATTGGAGTCACAACCTAATTGAGTTTATAATAATCCATGCCATTCTCTTGGATCCATCTTGGATCTGCACAGGCTAGAGAGCTAAGCTGAATGGAAATCATCAGCTCTGTGTCTTTCAAATCATTTATTAGTGGTGGCACTAATTTCTGCAATCTCTCCAGGAATGCAGTGCTGCTTTTGGCTCACTGCTTTTATAGGTAGAAGCTAATATTTATATGGTTTGTCTTTTTTTTTTTTTTTTTTTGAGTGGAGTTTCGCTCTTTTTGCCCAGGCTGGAGTGCAATGGCACTATCTCGGCTCACTGCAACCTCCGCCTCCCGGGTTCAAGCGATTCTCCTGCCTCAGCCTCCCAAGTAGCTAGGATTTCAGGCATGTACCACCATGCCCAGCTAATTTTGTATTTTTTAGTAGAGATAGGGTTTCTCCCTGTTGGTCAGGCTGGTCTCGAACTCCTGACCTCAGGTGATCCACCTGCCTCGGCCTTCCAAAGTGCTGGGATTACAGGCGTGAGCCACCTCGCCCGGTGTCCATTTTTTTTTCAATTCAGCATAATTTGTATTGTCTCTGAAACTTATCTTCCTCATCTGTGAAATACAGATAATGATGCCAGCCTTAACTTGTGTTCAGAGGTTGTTGTAAGACTCAAATGAGATTGTGTAAGTTAAAATACATTACAAACTATAGAACCCTCTATGGGGTATAAGGAATAAATGCTAGAATTATTATTACCTCCTTCCATCCCCTCTTATATAGAAAATTTAGATTATAGTCTCCTTGTTACTATTTCAATCTATGTTTTTTGTTGTTGTTTTTGTTGCAAGTACTTGGAATCCACTCAGAGTAGTTTAAGCATAAATATGGAATCGAATTTGAAAGATCCAGGAGTGTCTCAAGAAGCTCAGAATTCACGGGCAGGAAAGGCACTTGTGCATCATGAGGTGGTAGAAAAAGGAACTGAAAAGGCATTGGGAGCTGTGGCCATGAGAGTGCGCTGCTCACATCTCTGAATGCAGGGAGCGTAACATGGCCCCCTGCTGCTGGGCAATGAAATTCTGTCACTGCATTTGCACTGAGACCACCCTTCCTGTGAGCTGCTCCCACCCGGTGACTGAGTGCAGGCCTGCCATACTAAGGCAGGCCCATTTCTGGGATATGGGGGACTCCTCTGACAGGTGGCTTTGGCAGAAGCACACCTCATCAGCTCTTCCAGAGCTTTCTTAGAAGTACACTACATTCTAAGCTGGGCATGGTTATGCACGTGTAGTCCCAGCTACTCAAGAGGCTGAGGTCGGAGAGTTGCTTGAGCTCAGGAGTTTGAGGCCAGCCTGGACAACAAAGGGAGACCGTCTCTGAAAAAGAAAGAGCTACACTGCATTCTAACACCTCCTCAACCCAGCCCTCCTCCCTTCCCGTCTCCTCGCAGGGGCTACAGCTGCATTGCAGCTCTCCCAGGCTCTTCCAGCTCCTTCCTATTCCCTTCACAAGTGTTTTCCCAGCACATCTCTTGCACATTTAGTCCTATCTGGGCATCTTCTCAGAGGACTCAAACCTTAGGACAGGAACCTAAGTAATTCCTCTTTTGCAACTCCAAGTCTATGTGGACTCTTATTTTCTTTCTACTTTTCTACTTCCTTTCTGCTTTACTCTTTCACCCAACCCCTGCCTAATCTTCTCAGCTTTTCCATTTATATAAAGAAAAATGTCTGACCCAGTTTCTAAATTTACAAATCTTTCCAGTTTGAGCACTAATTGACACTGATGTCTTTGAATCCTCACTTCAAGCTCCCAAAAGAATCAAGTGCCTTCACTTGGATTAGGAGCTCATTCCTGGTCCAGTTGTGGTAATTATGGCCAAGGAGACAGGTCTCATGATACAGATAGTATTACTGAGATTCACATCTCAGCTGATGACCTGCTTTGTTTAATGAGAAAATGGAAGCAAATCAGGCTAGGTGCAGTGGCTCATGCCTGTAATCCCAGCACTTTGGGAAGCCAATTCACTTTGGGAATTCCAGGATCACTTGAGCCCAGGAATTTGAGACCAGTCTAGGCAACATGACAAAACCCTGTCTCTACCAAAAATAATTTAAAAATTAGCCAGGCAGGGTGGAGCACTCCTATGATCCCAGCTATTTGGGAGGCTGAGGTGGGAGGATCACTTGAGCCCAGGAGATTGAGGCAGTAGGAGTTAGTGAGCCATGATCTCGCCACTGCACTGGGCAACAGATTGAGACCCTGTCTCGGAAAAAAATAAATAAATAAATAAACAATTAGACCAGAACTGCCTCATTTTCCCACCACCAAATGTACCAGCCTATACCTGGACACACACTGCCTTTGTTCCTTTTAAGATGAAAGCCCACCAAATGAGTGTGCTCCTTGGGGTGATCTGTTATTCCACAGTAGACAACTAATACAACCAGCCAACATAAGAAAGAAAAGGCAGACTGGGTACAGTGGCTCACACCTGTAATCCCAGCACTTTGGGAGGCCAAGGCAGATGGATCACTTGAGGCCAGGAGTTCAAGACCGGCCTGGCCAACATGGTGAAACCCCATCTCTACTAAAAATACAAAAAAATTAGCCGGGCATGGTGGCACACACCTATGGTTCCAGCTACTTGGGAGGCTGAGGCATGAGAGTCATTGAACCCGGGAGGCAAAGGTTGCAGTACGCCAAGATCGCATCACTGCACTCTAGCCTGGGCAACAGAGCGAGACTCTGTCTCTAAATGAATAAAAATACTGCATCCCAGGGGAATGGCAGAGATTAATGCCACCTTAAAGAACAAAGGATGCAGGGGTAGTGCCCCCCCCCTCAAATCTCCATTTAATTCACCCAACTGGACCCTATGAGATCCAGGTATGTCCTGTAGTGTGAAAGTAGACTACAACAAAAGAACCAAATATCCCAATTGCAGCCACTGTGCCAGATGCATCCATGATAGAGTGGATTTACATAGTCTACACAGTGTAAGGGAACTGACCACTGATCTGGCAAATGCACGATTTCCCATCCCCACCAAAAGGGAGATCAGAAACAGTAGATTCACTTGGAATTGATAAAAGTATATATTTATGGTTTTCCTACAGGGCTGTGTTAACTCTGTCAAAATACAGTCTAAAAACATGAGAACTGTCTGAATATTTCTTAGAACTTCATATTAGTTCCTATGTTGATGATATCATATGCATCTTGCTAATGAGGCCAGATGAGCAATAAGTGTCAAGTACTTTGGGTGAGACACATACACTCTAGAAAGTGGAAGAAACGTCCTGTGATATACAAGAGCTTGCCTCATCAGTGAACTTTTTAGGAGTCCAGTGGTCTACGCGTGCTGAAACATTCTAAAGCAAGGAACAAATTACTGCAACTCATACCTACCACAAGGAAGAGGGAAGCACAACTTCTAGTAAATCCATTCATATTTTAGAGGCAGCATATTCCACAACTGGGAATATTGCTTAACCTAATACCGGGTAACACAAGAGGCTGCCATCTTTGACTGGGGGGCCCAGAATAGGAGAGGGCTCTGCAGCAGGTCCAGTTGCTTCAAGTGGCAGACCCTGCAGTCTTGATGTTTTAATTGATCCTCATCATTTCTCTTCCTCTACTGTCCGTTTTAGATTCCCCTTAACCTCAGGAAGCACCTCTGCTAAGGATCTGCTCATTCCATTATATTACAGTTATCCAAGGTGGAGTTTCTAGCAAGCCCCAGCAGGACAATCATAATATAGGTCTTCAGGGTTCTGGAGCAAGACCATACTATCTGCAGCAGAGAATTAGACACCTTTTGAAGAATAGCTCCTGGAGGGCTACTAAACCCTGGCAAAGATGGAACATTTCACCAAGGAGCACCAAGTGACCATGTGTCTAGAACCGTTCGTTATTAGTTAGGTTCTGCCTATCAAACTCACCAAGACATAAAGTTGAATGGGCCTAGCCATAATCCATAGTAAGATAGAAATGGTATGCCCAGAACTGGGCATGAACAGAGCTACACAGTCAGGTGGCCTAGACACACATGTCACCTGCCAGTGTAGCACCAGTGCTTCTCCCTCAGCTCATGCCTGTGGTTGCACAGGGGGCAAAGTCCCTTTATGATCAGCTGACAAAAGAGGAAAGCCTTTGCTTTTTCTTGATTCACAGATGGGTCAGACTGGTATGTGGGTGCAAGCCAAAAATGAACTGTGACTACAATACAGCCCACCACAGGCTGATCTTAACAGACAGTGGCAAGGGAAATCCCCCCAGTGGATCAGTCCTCTCAGTGGTGCATCTGTTCATCCACTTCATATGGAAAGACATGTAGCCCAAGGGTACACTTTATATTCATTCATGGCTACTAGCAACTGCCTTGACGGGTTGATCAGGGGTCTGGAAGGAGAAAGATTAGAAGATCAAGGACAAGGATGTCTGGGACAGAGGCATGTGGATGGACTATTTGAGTAGTTAGGAAGTGTGAAGAGGACCACCAGAGAGCATCTAACATGAAAGAAACACCAAACAACCAGCTAGACAGAATGATTTAGCCAATTTCATGTCAGCCAGATGCCATCAGCCACCCCAGAACTGACACAATGGGCATGTGAAGGAACAACTGTGGTGGCAGGGATGGGGACAAACACATGGACCAAATAGCATGGGCTGTCACTCACAAGGGCTGATGTAGCTACCGCCACTGCTGAATGTTCAGCCTCCCAGCAATGCATCAGTGCTGATCCTCGGAAATGGCAGTAGCTCTCAAAGTAAATAAATAGCCACTTGATAATAAGTTGACTACAGTGGGTCCCTTCCATCCTAGAAATGGCAGAAATTTATTTTGACTAGAATGGACACATGGTTTACCTTTTCTGCCTGCAGGGCCTCAGCCAACGCCACTATCTGAGGGCTTCCTGAGTGTTTTACCCACTGACATAGGATCCCACGTAACATCACATCAGACCCAAGGGCCCATTCATTGCACAGCAAAGGAGGCATGACAATGGCACGTGACCATGGGATCACTGGTCCTGTCACATTCTGCACAACCCAGAAGAGACTGGCTTGAATGAAGAGAAGAAATGGGTTGTTGAAGGCATAGCTGAGATGCCAGCTCAGAGACGATGATACCAAGTAAGGAGGGGGCACCACCTTCCAAGGCACAGTGTACACTCTAATCAACAACCAATAAGGTGCTATGTCCCACTGGGAGGAATATATAGGTCCAGGAACCAAGGGGTAGAGATAGGAGCGGCTTCACTTTACATTAATCCCATTAGGGTATTTCTGTTACCACAACTCTAAGCTTTGAGGGTTTTAGGTTCTGGTTCCCAATAAGGAAATGTTTCCATCAAGGGATACAGCAAAAGTACACCAAGGAACCAGTAGGCAAGAAGCAGGAGCCACCATCCTGGCAGAAGTAGTGGACCCTGCCCACCAGGAAGAGATGGGGCTGCAGTTGCACAGTGGGAGCCAGAAGGAATATGTCTTTGTACACTTTTGCCCCTTGTTGATGGTAAATGCACAGGTGCAGCAGCCATGGCCTGAAAAGGGTATGGTGGCCAGGGGCTCAGCTGAGGTGCTTCCTGCAGGGAAGAGAATCTAAAATGGATAGAAGCCGAGGCGGGCACAGTGGCTCATGCCTATAATCTCAGCACTTTGGGAGGCCAAGGCAGGAGGATCACCTGAGGTTGGAGTTTGAGACCAGCCTGGCTAACATAGTGAAACCCTGTCTCTACTAAAAAAAAAATTACAAAAATTAGCCAGGCGTGGTGGCATGTGGCTGTAATCCCAGCTACTCAGAAGGCTGAGGCAGGAGAACTGCTTGAACCTGGGAGGTGGAGGTTGCAGTGAGCCGAGATGGTGCCATTGCATTCCAGCCTGGGCAACAGAGTGAGACTCGGTCTCAAAAATTAAAATAAAATAATAAAATAAAATAAATAAAATAAAATAAAATAATAAAATAAAATAAAATAATAAAATAAAATGGATAGAAGTCCAGGTGCAGTGCTTCACACCTGTAATCCTAGCACTTTGGGAGCCTGAGGCAGGAGGATCACTCAAGCTCAGAAATTCAGCATCGGCCTGGGCAACATAGTGAGACCTCATCTCTTAAAAAAAATTAATTAGTTGGGTGTAGTGGCACATACCTGTAGTTTCAGCTACTCAGGTGGCTGAAGCAGGAGGATCACTGGAGCTTGGGAAGTGGAGGCTGCAGTGAGTTGTGATCACACCACTGCACTCCAGCCTGGGCAACAGAACAAGTCTCTAAATAAATAAATAAAGATAAAATGGATAGAAGAGGGAGATGGGGAGTATCGGTGAGGCCTCAAGAACAGCTGCAGTGGTGGGGGCTGTGGTCATCTGATGAACCATTAGTTTGTTCCAGAGAAAGATGAGCTGCTCCGAGAACTTACCCAGAGGAGTGGATCTGAGTGGCACGAGAGGCTGTGGAGCCCCGATACACAATCCAGATCCCCCTCAAGACAGAGGCTCTGCCCCAGCTGCTGGGAGGATTGCTGGCTCACAGCCCTCCTCAGCAATTGCCCCCAAGTGAAGACAGCTTCCCCACCCAATGTCCCACCACCCCTCTGGGGACAGTATGCACCCAGTGACTGGCTGAAGCTGGGGTACAAAGGTCTGGCCCCTCAGCTCAGTGTGGGCTGGGGGCATCTGAAGCTGGGACAGCCATGAGACCTTTCTAAAGCTTCAACACCCTCCATGGGTTCAGCTGAGGGGTGTGTCGAGACTGCCTTGCAGCCCAGCTTCTCGCTCTGAGCAAATCTGCTTCCTTACCTTCTCCTGTAGGTGCTGAACCTGAGAGCAGCCCCAGTACACTCCTTGCATGCGAATCTCCATCTCAAAGTCAGCCTCCAGGGAGCCCACCCTGAAACAGATTCTGTCATGCAACTCGACAGAGTATCCCGGTGTGGATAACCAGTGTTGGGAGTTAGAGCATGGACTCTCTCCACCTGCATGTTGCTGGAGCTCTGCACACCCCCTCTGCAGCCATCCCTCGCTGCTGTCCCTTAGCTGACGTCCTTGCCCTCTGTGTATCCTTCCTCATGGCCTGCAGGTTTCAGATCCCAAGCTACAGATCATGTCTTCTAGTTTGGGCTCTGGCAGAGAGTTCAGAAGCACCTGTTTATTATCTTAGCAGCAGCATGTGTGGAAATCATTTCTCATTACAGCGGAGGTCAGGCATTGTGCAGAGGGTTAAGTGGGCCTGCTTGAATTTGGTTGTCGTTAGCTCTCATGTCTATGCCTTGGTCCCTTTTCCCGCAGGACTTGGAGAGCAAGCCGTTTCAGTCTGATGCCACCCCTGGGCTTCGACTATCATGCCAAAAGGCAGCAAATAAGTGCCTTTTCTTCCCTTCAGGATACATGGACAATCCAAAGCTCTATTCATCTATTATTCAGAATGAAAAATGTTTACAATATTCGTCCTCTTACTCCTCAGTATGTGAGACTGTTCCTCATAGCAGGTTATTTCTTCCGAATTCAAAAACTCCTCATGGAAGCATCTGTTTTTGTCATCAAGGAGGGGGCTGTATGTGGAATTGCAAGGCCAAAGACACCTCGGGTCAACTCTTCTCAGGACGAGATCCAAGTCGCCAGTGAGAACACACATTCAGGCAGCCTCCACCAGTGCCCTGCCTCAGGAGCGAGGCTCCCTGCTTCATGTGGGCAAGAGTTGCCCCTGTTTTCCCAGCAGGCAGTCGGGGGTCTGGACCCTAGGAAGCAAAGTGAAGCACACACTCCTGCTTCCTCCCTTCCCTGCAGTTGATGAGTTTCTGGCTCAGTTTAGGTTAATATCATCTCTTCAGCCTGGCCCAGTTTACCACTATGGGAAGGAGCCCAGCAGCAGGGGCTGCCAGACCTGGAAATAGATCTGCTCATTGCAGTGTGGCAGGTGCAGAGGAACAGAGCCAGCTATAGCTGGAAGAGAATCTTAGGGCACAGAGTTGCACAAACATGTATGAGCAAGTCGAGACCCAAGTACCAAGCTGTAGAGTTACTGCACCGTAGCAACCCAGGCCAGGAGGCAAGGCAAGAGGGCAGTTATTACAGAGAGCCATGGGGCAAGAGTGGAGCCACCTTGACAGTGGGGGTGACCAGAAGCCACATCTAGGAGTGTTGGCCCAGAGTCTCTGCATTTCCTCCTGCTCAGGACCTTAAGAGAGGCCCATCTTAAATGCCACTGTCTCCACGAGCTTTTGGAAACCTTACTGGTTTCCTCCCACGTTCAGGGAGCTCCACTAGGGCAACATTCCTGCCTTCTCTCCACCCCTCTATTACTTTGCCCCAGGGAAAATAAAAGATGACTGCTTGGATAGGTAGGTGGGAAGGGGAAACTGGTCCTGTGTAGGCCAGTGGGCCCCTCCATCGCCTTGGGGGTGAGCCGCATGCAGGGTACAAAATCCCACTGCTCTCGCTGAGGGGGCTGCACTCCTGCAGGACTAAAGGAGGCTTTCTGTGGTTGAGGGCTGCCATGGCTAGGCTGGTGAGCCTGCCTCTTAGTGGGATTTGCATTAGCAGCTCACTTAGTTCACAGGTCTAAAGCTATGTCCTCCAGCCCAGCCCTCTAGCAGTAATAAAGACGATATTTGGGTTCCTGTTGCCACTCCTTTGTTTTATTTCTCAGGGCCCTCAAAGACACCCCAGAATAGATTTCCTGTCCCCTTCAATCTTGCCCTTCTTTGAGTCCCCATTGCATTTTGTGGTATATTTCTAGCATGACCTTTCATTCTTTCAGTAATTACCTCCTTATTTCCTTCCCCCCCTGCATTTAAAAAAATTTTTTATAGATGAGGTCTCACTCTGTCAACCAGGCTGGAGTGCAGTGGTGCAATCATAGCTCGCTGCAGCCTTAAACTCCTGGGCTCAAGCAATCTTCCTGCCTCTGCCTTCCAAGTAGCTGGGACCACAGGTGCACATGACCATGCCCAGCTAACTTTTTTTTTTCTTTTTTGTAGAGACGGAAGTCTTACTTTGTTGCCCAGGCTGGTTTCAAACTCCTGGCTTCAAGCAGTCTTTCCACTTTGGCCTTCCAAAGTGCTGGGATTACAAGCGTGAGCCACCATGCCCAGCCTCCTTCCCTTACTAGCTGAGAACTAAGAGAAGACACTCTGGAGACAGAGGAGGAAACAATGACGATGCCACATGATGAATACATAATGGAGGGTGAAGACAAGGCTCCGTCAGGGGCACCAACGAGGGAAACCCAGTTCTGTGGGGAAGGTATGGGGTGGCTTCACAAGCCCGGTGTCTGCTCCCTTTGTGGGAGACGTGTTGTTTCAGCATCCATTCCCCCTTCTTTTAGGGAAAGTGCTTGAATTTCCTTTTCATGGAACCACCCACCTCCCTCTCATCCATGCATTCTATTCCCAGCATCAGGGGTAGACAAGTGACTTCAGGCTTGGCCAATTAAGGTTCTGACTCTTGGTCAAATCGGAGTGAATCCTGAGTCATTTGTAAACTCCAAGGAAAGGGCTTGCTTTGTTTTCTGTTGAATGCAGTGCTCTGAGATAGCCGGAAATGAAGTTGCTTTCTTGCCACACTGAAGGCTAGAGAAGGGCCTGGCCAGGAAATGATGCCAGTGATCAGGGGTGGAGCTGGAAGAGGGGGAGCGAGGAGGCCCAGACATCTTGGGAACCCCGAATTCACCTCAGGATTTAACTTCTCCTCTGCTCAGCCAATAAATTCCTTTCTTCCATGACTAATTTGAGTTGAGTTTTTAGTTTTTGCAACTAAAACAGCACTGACTAATACCCCCTTAGGTAAGATTAGAGCAAGAATTTCCAATATCTGTTTTCTTCATCCTGAAATTTGGTGAGGATATCTAAGGTTCTTTTGTCTTTTAAAAGAATTCTGTTGCAATGGAAAGTATCAACCCATATTTTTCCATTTCTCCAAAATGTTTTAGTGTATATCTACGGGGCACAAACTTATCTCTGCAGGCCCTCTGCCACAGTTGCTCTGTGCCACTTGATAAGGGGCTGGTATCTAGTATAAAGAACTCTTAAAACTCAGCCGGGCACGGTGGCTCATGCCTATGATCCCAGCTCTTTGGGAGGCCAAGGCAGGCAGATCACCTGAGGTCAGGAGTTTGAGACCAGCCTGGCCAACACGGCGAAACTCTATCTCCCTAAAAATACAAAAATTATCCAGGCGTCGTGGCTCACTCAAGACTGAGGCAGAAGAACCACTTGAACCCAGGAGTTGGAGGTTTCAGTGAGCCCAGATGGCACCATGGCACTCCATCCTGTGTGACAGAGTGGCACAGGATGGCAAAAACAAACAAAAGCTCTTAAAACTCAACAATAAAAGACAACCCAATTTAAAAATGAGAAAAGGGCCAAGTGTGGTGGTAATCCCATCACTCTGGGAAGTTGAGGTGGGTAGATTGCTTGAGCCCAGGAGTTTGAGACCAGCCTGGGCAACATGGCAAAACCACATCTCTACAAAATACAGAAAAGAAAAAAAAAAATTAGTCGGGTGTGGTGTTACACACCTGTAGTCCCAGCAACCTGGAGGCTGAAGTGGGAGGATCGCTTAAACCTAAGGAGATAGAGGCTGAAATGAGCTGTGATTGTGCCACTGCACTCTACCTTGGGCAACAGAGGAAGACCCTGTCTCAAAAAATAATAATAATGAAAGATGGGAAAAGAATTTATTTCTTTCCTTCTTCTTTTTTTTTTTTTAGACAAGGTCTGGCTGTGTCCCCCAGGCTGCAGTGCAGTGGTGCAGTCTTGGCTCACTGCAACCTCTGCCTCCCAGGTTCAAGAGATTCTCCTGCCTCAACCGCCTGAGTAGCTGGTACTACAGGAGCAAGCCACCACACCCAGCTAATTTTTGTATTTTTAGTAGAGACGGAGTTTCACCATGTTGGCTAGGCTGGTCTCGAACTCCTGACCTCAAGTGATCTGCCCACCTCGGCCTCCCAAAGTGCTGGGATTACAGGTGTGAGCCACTGAGCCTGGCCTTTTCTTGCTGCTGTTGTTGTTTTTTGTTTTGTTTTTGTTTTGAGACGGAGTCTCGCTCTATCACCCAGCCTGGAGTGCAGTGGCTCAATTTCAGCTCACTGCAACCTCTGCCTCCTGGGTTCCAGTGATCCTCCTGCCTCAGCCTGCTGAGTAGCTGAGACTACAGCCAAGACACCACCATGCCTGGCTAATTTTTTTTTTTTTAAGTAGAGATGGGGTTTCACCATGTTGGCCAGGCCGATCATGAACTCCTGACCTCAAGTGATCTGCCCACTTTGGCCTCTCAAAGTGCTGGAATTACAAGCATGAGCCACTGCACCTGGCCTTTTTTTTTTTTTTTAATAGAGATGAGTACAATGGACTTTAGGGACTCAGGGTAAAGGGTGGGAAGGGGGTGAGGGATAAAAGACTACACACTGGGTACAGTGTGCACTGCGTAGGTGGTAGGTGCACCAAAATCTCAGAAATCACCACTAAACGACTTATTCCTATAACCAAACACCACCTGTTCCCCAAAAACCTATTTAAAAAAAAAAAAGAAAACTCACATAAGTAAATAGAGGCCAGGGGCAGTGGCTCATGCCTGTAATCCCAGCACTTTGGGAGGCTGAAGTGGGCAGATCACCTGAGGTCAGGAGTTTGAGACCAGCCTGGCCATCATGGAGAAATCCCGTCTCTACTAATAATACAAAAATTAGGTGGGCGTGGTGGCACACGCCTGTAATCCCAGCTACTTGGGAGGCTGAGGCAGGAGAATCGCTTGAACCTGGGAGGTGGAGGTTGCAGTGAGCAAAGTTCACGTCATTGCACTCCAGCCTGGGTGATGAGTGAAACTCCGTCAAAAGAAGAAAAGAAAGAAAGGAAAGAAAGATGCGGTCTGGCTGTGTTGCCCAGGCTGGAATGCAGTGGCTATTCACAGGTATGATCATAGTGCACTGCAGCCTCAAAACTCTTGGGTTCCAGTGGTCCTCCTGCCTCAGCCTCCTGTGTAGCTGGTACTACAGGCTACAGCTAAACTGCTCAGCTCCTCCGTCCTTCTTCATCTCCCACAGTGGATACAGAGCGTGGCAGCCCCCTCTCAGGAAGTCATAGATCTTTATGGCTGACAGGACTGTAAAGTCACCCAGTTTGGCCCCTCATTTACATATAAGGAAACAGTCCTATAGAGAAGGTGTGCCTTTATAAGTCACACATTTGAGCAAATAAATAATTATCTCCTCACACATTTAAGATTGCTATTACATCCTTTTCTCTAGACCTTTTCTTTTAACCTTTCATCCACTCAGAATGCTTGCCGACCCTCTCCAATTTCGCAATATCTTTCTTTTTTTTTTTTTTTTTTGAGACGGAGTCTCGTTCTGTCGCCCAGGCTGGAGTGCAGTGGCGCGATCTCTGCTCACTGCAAGCTCCGCCTCCCGGGTTCACGCCATTCTCCTGCCTCAGCCTCTCGGAGTAGCTGGGACTACAGGCGCCCGCCACCACGCCCGGCTAATTTTTTGTATTTTTAGTAGAGACGGGCTTTCACCATGGTCTCGATCTCCTGACCTCGTGATCCGCCCGCCTTGGCCTCCCAAAGTGCTGGGATTACAAGCGTGAGCCACCGCGCCCGGCCTAATTTTTGTATTTTTAATGGAGACAGGGTTTCACCATGTTAACCAGGCTGGTCTCAAACTCCTGACCTCAAGTGATCCACCCACCTCAGCTTCCCAAAGTGCTGGAATTACAGGCGTGAGCCACCGTGCCCAGCTCAACATCTTTCTTAAGTGGGCCCGAGGTTGGGGGAAAAATCTCACCATAGAGATATTTGTTAGATATCGAGCATGTGCTGAAGAAGGCATCTGTGATGGTTAATTTTATGTGTCAGTTGGACTGGGCCATGGGGTGCCCAGATATCAGCTTGAACATTACTCTGGGTCCATCTGTGAGGGCGTGGGGCAGGATTGGCATTTATGTTGGTGGAGCAAGTAAAGCAGGCTGCCTCCCTAACGCGGGGGATCCTCATCCATCAGCTGAGGGCCCAAATAGAACAAAAGGCTGAGTTGGAGGGCGCCTCTCCTGCATGACCAACTTTCAAGTGGTGACATCAGCTTTCTTCCTGTTTTTGGACTTGAACTGAAACATCAGCTCTTCCTGGATCTTGAGCCTGCTGGCCTTCAGACCAGAACTACACCCTCAGCTCTCCTGGGTCTCGGCTTGCCGACTCACCCTGCAGAACTTGGGACTTGTCAGCCTCTACATTTGTATGAGCCAATTCCTTATAATGTCTCTTTCTGTATATATACATATATATCCACATCTTATTGTTCTGCTTCTCTGGAGAACCCTGAGTAATACAGCATCATTCCAAGATCAGCAGAAATGTTAGTGCTTCTGAGGAATTACTGCAAAGGGTACCTGAATAGCAGCACATGCTCTCAGTACCCCCGCCTTCTGTTGTCTGCCGTTGCCTGCTCCCTCCCCACCCTTTGGGTTGATTTCAGGATAGAGATATGGGGATGGGACTGGGGTTGGGTGTGTAGTTACCCAGAATAGCCAGGATGTGTGCACACTGTGACCCAGGAGCATCAAGCACTGCTCAAGCTGCTTGGAAAAGAAAACAAAGTCAGGAAAGTGAAGAGCTGGGTGGGCGCTGGAATGGAGCAGGAAGAAACGGGCAAGGGTAGGAGAGAAGCAGAAAAAACAATCCCTGAGACAGAGCTGGTGTAACCAAGGCTCTGTTTCCCCCACCGTTTGAGAGTGGGTGAGCCTGACTTCAAGGCCCAGCTCTGTTCAAAGATAGGACACTGATTTTCTTCAAGAAGGCAGAGCTGGTGAGTGGCCTCATGTCTTACCATCATGGAAAGGGGAGGGCTGGGGGAGAGTGAAGGGGCAGCCAGGGCCTCAGAGTGGTGTAGGCCTCACCCTTGCGCTCACATGTCCCAAGGACTGCCAGCTGTGCCACCTCTGAATCCCAGACCCATGTAACCATCCTCTACCTGGACCACAGGAGGAAGCTCCACGTTCTTTGCCACGGTTCAGGGTAAGGGGCATGATCTAAGTTGGGCAAAAGAGAGTCATCCTGGTACCTTAAAAAAGAGTCTAGGGTGAGCCCCAGTCTGCTGGTGGCCATCTTCACCACCTTTGGGGAGAGATGGCCTGAGCAGACACACAAAGCAAAGAGGTGGAGAGAAACCGTGTCTTTGCGTCATTGTTTGAGTCCCTGGACCCAGCCAAGTCCCCCGGACTACCCTGAACTTTTCAATTGTGGGAAACAATAAATTCCATTTAGTTAAGAAAGTTTCAGTTCTGTGTCTTGCAGCTGTGAGCATTCTGACAACCTTGATGTTCCAGGCCCTCCTGAGCTAGGTCCATGAGCTAATTGCTTGCCCGCACCTCCAGTGGGAAGGAGCTGCTCACATCAACTCAGTGTTCCCCAAAGCCACGCCCTTCCTTTCCTGCTTTCACACCACTGACTACACCATGCCGTCGTGAAGGCCTGCCCCTTCTCCAAGGCCCAGATCAAGTCTCTCCTTTAGGAAGTGTTCCTTGGCTGTCAGGTTTGGGTGTTATCACGTTTCCTCTTTCCTGGTGGCTGGATTGGAAGGCCTTAGAGGGCAAGGATCATATGTGTTAGAATCTCTGCATCCTCCACAAGGCACTTGTGTTCAGTGTATTTGCTGAATAAATGCTACATAAAAAAGCATGACCCAGCCGGGTGTGGTGGCTCATGCCTGTAATCCCAGCTTTTTGGGAGGCCAAGGCAGGCGGATCACCTGAGGTCAGGAGTTCAAGTCCAGCTTGGCAAACATGGTGAAATCCCATTCTCTACTAAAAAATACAAAAATTAGCCAGGCGTGGTGGTGTGTGCATGTAATTGCAGCTACTCAGGAAGCTGAGGCAGGGGAATTGCTTGAACCCAGAGGTGGAGGTTGCAGTGAGCCAAGATCGCACCACCACACTCCAGCACTCCAGAGTGCACTCTGTCCACTCGCAACAGAGTGAGACTCCGTCTTAAAAAAAATAAAAACAACAACACATGACTCCTGGCCTAATGGACTGATAAGGTAAATAAGAAGAAAGACACAGGCCTGTACACATAATAGAAATTGGGCGTGTACCAGCCTGGGCAACACGGCAAGGCTCTGTCTCTGCAAAAAATAAATTAGCCAGAGGTAGTGGCTCACACCTGCAGTCCCAGCCACTCAAGTGGCTAAGGTGGGAGGATCACTTGAGCCTGGGAGGTTGAGGCTGCAGTGAGCCATGATTGCAGCACTACACTCCAGCCTCCAGACAGAGCAAGAGCCTGTCAAAGAAAAGAAAGCAAAAAGAAAAGAAAAGGAAAGAAGGAAGGAAGGAAGGGAGGGAAAGAAAGGAAAAAGAAAAAGAAAGTGAGAAAGAGAAAGAAAAAAAGAAAGAAAGAAAGAAAAGGAAAGAAATTGCATGTGTGTACATGCCAGCAAATTTCCCATACCCTGTTAGAATACGAGGGAGCAAACAGATGGAAAGAATCAATAAGGGGGCAGGGCGCAGTGGCTCACCCCTGTAACCCCAGTATTTTGGGAGGCCAAGGCAGGCAGATCACCTGAGGTCAGGAGTTCGAGAACAGCCTGGCCAACATGGCAAAACCCCATCTCTACTAAAAATACAAAAATTAGCTGTGCATGGTGGTGCATGCCTGTAATCCTAACTACTTGGGAGGCTGAAGTTGGAGAATTGTTTGAATTGGAGGTTGCAGTGAGCCGAGATCTTGCCACTGCATTCCAGCCTGAGCAACAAAGTGAGACTCCATCTCAAAAAACGTAAGTAAAAATGAATGAGACATTCTTCCTTTATTAAAATAAAACCCATCAACCACCCCAAGGTTATTCCAGAAGGAAACTCTCCACCAATAGTGGTGGCACTAGACATATACTAAGAGACCCCCAAGAGGGAAGTGAAGCCATGGGGGCATCTGGGGCTACATGGTCTATCTCACCACACAGGGAGGCCCTTTACAAGGCTAGCTGCCATTTTCTACCAAGACAGAAGGACAGGAACCTTCCAAACAGGGCAGCCTGCAGGCCCTGCAACTTCAGGCCCCATTCTCAGACACCCGTACAACCCCTTAAGCCAGACGGACTCACAGCTGTCTCTGGAAAGTTCTTCGTTACCTGACTCTTTAGACACATGGTTGGCTGGAGGGGCCTCTCCCTCACCTTGAACATCTTATGAAGCCCCTTGCCACCCACTGTGTTGCTGTCCCACTCAGCTGAAAGACTGGCCAGTCCCGCATAAACCCTCCAGCTCTGAGATCAGCCAATCTTCCCTGGACACTGCTCTCTCCCCCAGCAAAAAAGCCAAGAATTTTCCCCAAAGCTTATGGTGAGGAACCGGTCGTGTGTGTGTGTGTGTGTGTGTGTGTGTGTGTGTGTGTGTGTTTGAGATGGAGTCTCACCGTGTCATCAGGCTGGAGTGCAGTGGCACGATCTCGGCTCACTGCAACCTCTGCCTCCCGGGTTCAAGTGATTCTCCTGCCTCAGCCTCCCAAGTAGCTGGGACTACAGGGACCCGCTACCACGCCTGGTTAATTTTTGTATTTTTAGTAGAGACGGGGTTTCACCATGTTGGCCAGAATGGTCTCGATCTCCTGACCTTGTGATCCGCCCACCTCGGCCTCCCAAAGTGCTGGGATTACAGGCGTGAGCCACTGCACCCGGCCAGAACTGATCTTAATTCTCAAACCAGTGACCCTAATAAAGTGTCTTCATTTCAGGTGGGCTCATTCAAAACGACATTTTCAGGCTGGGTGCAGTGGCTCACGCCTGTAATCCCAACCCTTTGGGAAGGGAGGCAGAAGGATTGCCTGAAGCCAGTAGTTTAAGACCAGCCTGGGCAACATGGTGAGACTCTGTCTCTACCCACCCCCACAAAAAAGACATTTTCTCTTCTCCACGAACCTCCTGCCTCCCATTAAAATGTCACTCCCCCAAAAAAATGCAGAGGAAGAGGTAAGATTGCAGACTATTTGAAAACAGGGGCATGACGTTTGTCAGTTCCCTTGTGTCTCCCCACAGCATCTGTGTTCCATTAGTGTAGTGGCTGACAGCGTGGATATTTCAGGCGAGATGCCAGCTGAAGACTCTCTAGTCATCTGGGGAAAGCCGCCCTGCCCCAGATGCACCACCTCTTCTTGTGTCCCAGGGTCCTCTCCTTGCGGCCCTTCACATCCCATGGCTTCTCGTCTGCGGGCCCCTCTTCGCCTGTGCAGTTGATGCCACCTTCCAGCTACCATGTGACAGGTGGGCAGAGACTGGGGCTCCCGCATTCCCAACTCCAGCACCTGGCTGAGACACTGGGCCCTGGGATTGACTGTGACTGCCCTCTTCCCCTTTGGCAGGTCCCGTCTCCCACTTCCAACACCCTCACTTAAGGCCAGGCAGACTCCTTCCTACTGTCACCAGTCATTAAAATAAGGCTGCATCCCTCCCTTCCCTTCTCAAAATCCTTCCAGGGCTCCTTCTGCTGTTAGTGCCTTAAATGAGCACCCCTCACCTTTCTAACCTCGGCTCTTACCACGTCCTGGCCACCAGTGTGCTTTTGCTCTTGCCATTCTCTCAGCAGGAGTGTCCCTACCCCAGTTCACTCCCACATCAAGTGTGGCTCAAGCTGTGTCCTCCAGGAAGCCTTTTATTTATCACTCAGGTCAGAACTGGCTCCCTTCTGGGCACAGCACTTTTCCGAGCCGGCCGCCCACTTCACTCTGCCTTTCTGTGGACAAGTCCATCTCCTGAACTAAGGACATAAAAGCCTTGCAGACAGGGTCCTGTCAGTCACTGTATATTTCATGGTGCCTAATGGTGCATTGTCTGAATGGACATGAGAGAGAACACACTCCCAGCTTCCAAGAAAGATGTGTATTCTCCCTAACAACAACAAAAAGAGACCTAAATGGGCTGCTCCCTGAAGAGAGCCCTCAGCTCTTTTACCGTGATGCACACTCGGGGCTGGGTGTAGGCTGTGTAACCGAATGTATGAAGGAAGAAGGAATGGAGAGAATGTGGGCAATCAAGGCCTGGCACTGCCCTACAGGAGGCTTACAGGTCACACTCCCAGAACTGTCTCTATCCCCATGCCTCTCCTAGTAAGATTCATTGCCTATGATTTCAAAGAAAGTGCAGTTTCTAGGGAGTGAAGGAAAACGTGAAATACAGAAAGAGAGAAAAACACACAAATCATTAAATAAAATTTTAAAAATAGACGGAAAAAAAGTGTAGTTTGTTCTGCAAGCCACAGCCCAAAGAAGTCTATTTCCTCCCACAGGATGGCTAGAGTTCAGAAGCCGCGTTCTCTTCTATAGCTCACCAGAGGACGCAGCCTGAAGAGCTCAGGGTTTGAAGGTAGGGCCTTGGGCAGGAGTCAGCTACTATTTCTAGCTGTTCTAGAAGGACCTAGAAACTTCCTGTGTGATTAGGAAGCTCTGGGGGTGAAAATGCCATGCACGGAGCTGGCCCATGCCAAGTCCCTTCTAACTATTTTAAATTACATCTTTGGCCAGGTACGGTGGTTCATGCCTGTAACCCCATCACTTCGGGAAGCCAAGGTGTGTGGATAACCTGAGGTTAGGAGTTCCAGATCAGCCTGGCCAACATGGTGAAACCCTGTCTCTACTAAAAATACAAAAAAATTATACGGGCATAGTGGCGCACACCTGTAATCCCAGCTACTCGGGAGGCTGAGGCAGGAGAATCGCTTGAACCCAGAAGGCAGAGGTTGCAGTGAACTGAGATCATGCCACTACACTCGAGCCTGGGTGACAGAGCGAGACTCTTGTCTCAAAAAAAAGAAAAAGAAAAAAAATTACAGCCTCATCAATGTCTCCTGCTTCTCTGAGACGAAGGGAACAAAGCAAATCAGGAAAATTGTGACAGAAAAATGACAGGCAGCCATTGTCATTTCCATTCTTATTCGTGGTTTCTGGTTTTTTGGTTTTGTTTTCCTTTTTAATTTTTTTCTAGAAAAAAAAAAACACAACCAGGGGAATTTATATGACAAACTATCAGTGTCAGGATGGCAGAGGAAAAGAGAAAGAAGAGGAAGGCCAGAGACATGGGGAGTGAATAAAAAGTGGGTTCCAGATCGTGCGGAACAGTCCACAGGGTCATGTACAGGTCCTCAGGAGATGACCGCTCCCTTTGGCATGCATGTCCGGTGCCTGGTCTTCTGGTCTGCCTGCTCAGACACCCAAGGGCAGAGAAAGCTGGCCACAAGTAAACCTGCCAATGACAAACTCAGGACTTAACAGACTTAGTTCAGCTCCTTGGCTTTGTGCTCAGGCATCACATAGCAGGCAGCCGGCAGCCTTTCTTGCCTGAGAGAAGAGTCCAGAAGAGCAGGAGAGTCACTTTTGAACACACTCTGGCATCACAGCAGTGAATTGCAAGCAGCCACCGGCTCGTGTGCAGATGTGGCCCTCGCCACCCATGCAGGCATCTGTCCAGACATCCCCAGTCAATCTGGCCAAAGGATGGGACATGACAGTCCCTTTCTAGCCACAGCTTCATAGTGTTGTCCATTCTCCAGTCTTGCTCAAACTATCACCTTAAATGTTGGAAGAGATTGGAATCCATTTCCTTTTCAGCTCAGCAATGGACACTGATTCCCAAGAAGCAAGTAACTTAACAAGGACAGGTTGGCCATCTGGATCTACACTGAAGGTCTTTCAAGTTTCATCCACTTTATGCCCAGAACTCAGGGCAGAAAATTCAGCCAGACCCAGAGCAAACGGTGGCCAGAGTGATGGCTGAGCAAGAAAGCCTCAGCAGCACACTGCAAGACCAGAGTACATTCAAGACAGGAGAGGGCATGCGGCAGGCTGGAGTCCCGAGTCAGAGTCTAGGGCAGCACTGGGTCTGAAGGACACAGCCCGGCCTGCTGGGCTGATAGGGTGGGTCTGACGCCTCACGTGACGGGGCCCCACCGGTTGTATTCCTATGTGGAGGGTGGTGGGTTCCTGCCCTGTTGTGGCCCCTGTTCCTAAACTGAGGCCAGGTTCCATCTTAGTGCCGCAGTCCTGAGGAGCACCACGCTGGCCCGCCAGCCAGGCCACAGTCCTCAACCCCTCTGGGTTCTACGAGAAGGCCCCCGGGAGCCACCGTCACTGGGAGGGAAGGGGCCAGGGAAGGGAGGCTGCATTCTACTGGGAGAGACTCGGGGAGGGACTACCACGGGCTTGGAAGGAGCTACAGCCCCAAATATTGCAGAGCCAAAAGGAATGGGATACATGTCTAAAAAGTGACAAGTCTTGTCCCTCTTTTAAAAACAGAATATTGTTGCTGTTGCCTGGTTTCGTTTTTTTCCTTTTGAAACCACTCACATTTAAAAGGTGAAGGGCTGGGAGATGTAGTCCCCTTCACTCTGGTCCTTGATAGGCACCAGGGGGCCTCAGTCTCACGCTGGCTCCTGCTCTCCTTGCCTGGGTTCCAGCCACATGAAGCAAGGGCAGAGAGGGTAGCAACTGCTCTGCCTTCCCAATAGTGATTCCCTCTCCCCATAAAACCAGGGCACACATGAGAAGAAGTCCAAAGAGTAAAGTGCACAGAACTCCCCGGAGCAGGTGGCCTGGGGGCGGGTCACTCCGAGAAGGACGGGGTCTGGGGGGCATCAGCCCAGAGCTACAGCTGTGGAGCAAACACTGATCCCTGTGAAGTGAGCCTGCAGGGCACAGTCCCCTTTCCCTTGGGCCCTTTGACACTTCTTTCTGGGACTGTCCACTCTCAGCAGCTCTCCAAGGAAAGTCTCGGTCCCAAAGATATGGCCCATGCTGGAGGAAACTTGGATGACCTTCCCTGGCTGGTAATGACTCGTGAACATGAAGGGGGCAGCATGTGGCAGGAGGGAAAGAGTACATTATAGAAAACCAGTGGACCTCCGGTTCTGAGAGCAGGGATACTTGGATGACCCTAAAGGCAGAGTATCTCCTGGGGAAGGTTTGCAGAAGATGGTCAGGATCCCACCAGTGAGGCCTGCTGGGGAAAGGAGCTCCTCTGGGTGCGAGAGGAGCTGCAGAGTTGAGGGAGGGGCTGCTGAGGAAGAGAGCCCAAGGCTGGCATTAGGGTGTATAGGCAGGGGGTGGCTGGAACTGGTTGATGACCTCATATTCCGCCGGGTAGGGTTCGTTCTCCTCCATCTCTGAGAGCAGCTCCAGCGCCTGCTCCTCTTCCTCTGTGGGGTAGTGGCGCAGGAGGTTGGCTGCCGTGGCCAGGATTGAGGCTCCACCAGCTCCTGCCACCAGGTAGAAGCTAACGGCGAAGGTGACATAGACCTGGGATCCATGGTACTTCTTATGCTGCTGCTGCTGGGCCAGGATGAGTTCAGAAGCCCAATAAGAAAAGCCAATGACGGTGGCACACTGCAGGACTAGGGGACAGAGGGACATCACAGAAGGGGAGTTAGTGAGCACTCCACAGCTAGGATGCTTGAGGACCCAATCACAGCCTCTCTACCCAAACCCCATTCTCAGAGAACCTGCCTGGCCCCAGACTCTGCAAGGAGGAGCTCTCTTGGCCATGGGATTCCTGGCCTGAGGTTGGGGACAGCAGTCTGACCTCATCTAGGCCAGTCAGATTCTCTCTGTCTTAAGGAGCAAATAGGGTCATGCAGCTTGGGAGCTGGAGTAGGCACACCACAATTCAAACCAACACAGCAGTGCAGGCATGAGGGAGGAGAGCAGCTACATACAAGAAAAGGCGGGTCTGTAGGGAAGCAGGAAGGTGGAGAGGAAAGAATCTGACCAGGAGCTCCAGAGGAGACACGGGAGATTGCCTGGTTCCTTCTTCACTTATATCAGGTCTGAGCTTCAAATGCCATTTTAGAGAGCTGTGAGCTTCCTTGTGGAATTTCTAGCAACATTTCCCCTCTACAGCTGGGCTGAGTGACCCTGGCAAGTTAGCAGCTAGACTGGAGCAGGCTGCTGACACCCTGACACTCTGGGAAAGACTGGAGCTTGGCACATGAGCTCCTGAAGGGTGTCTGCTCGGAGAAACCAGAGCCCCCACCGGCAACTCAGACAGGATGCCCCCGCCCTGTAGCAGTTCCTCCCCCAGTGTGAGCAGGCTCACGGCTTACCCGTGAGGATATGGGCGAAGGCATAGCGACGAGTGATCTTCAGGGCAGGATGCTTGGGCCCAAAGACATCCAGAAGGAAAGCGGAGAGACTACACAGGATGCCCAGGAAACAGAAGGCGGCGATGACCCGCAGGAGCAGCACTGTCTGGGGATTCATGCAGAAATCTGTAGGGGGAGAACCAAATTTTCAGGGCCCCAAGTAACATCTGGTGCAGAAAGTCCCCACCTAGAAGGAGTTTGATTCCCCTCCACCACAGTCCTGGGAGCCAGGGCAGTTCTGGAGGACACTGTCTTAGCCCCTGCTCCTAGGTGGTCTGCATGGGAGCTGGAACAAATTCCACATTAGCAAACAGAAGCCCTCTGGGCCACTGCTCTCCTGTACCTCAAGTCCTTCTCTTTCCAACAAGACTAGCCTAAGTGCAGGATTCTACTTCATTGTGTGTGCCATGCCCTTCTAACCATTTTTAAAGACACTGACAATTAACTTGACATGTTAATGCATTCTGCTAAAGGATACTTTGAGCTGGCAGGAAAAGCCTGACTTTGGAGCTGAGACAGGCAGAGAGGCTAAGACCATACAGGTCAATTAATGCTGATTCTCCATTTACTCACTCATTCATTCCCTTTTTGTTCCAAAAAGAAGTTAAACTTGAAGATACTATACTAAGTGAAATCAACCAAATGTAGGATAAATATTTTATAATTCCACTCATATGAGATACCTAGAATAGTCAATTTATGAGACAGAAAATATAATGGTGGTTGCCAGCAGGTAGGGAGAGGGGAGAACAGGAAGTTATCATTTAATGTGCACAGAGGTTCAGTTTGAAATGATGATAAAGTTTTGGAAACAGATAGTCATGATGCATGTGCTTAATATCAATGAACTCAACACTTAAAATGGTTATTAATACTTTGGGTGGCTGAGGCAGGAGGATTGCTCGAGGCCAAGAGTTTGAGATCAGCCTGGGCAATATAGTGAGACTCCGTCTCTTTGAGGAAAAAAAAAAAAATTAGCTGGGCATGGTGGTGCATGCCTATAGTCTTAGCTCCTTAGGAGGCTGAGGCAAGACGATTGCTTGTGCCCAGGAGTTACTGTAAGCTATAATCACACCACTGCACTCCAGCCTGGATGACAGAGAGAGATCCTGTCTCTTAAAAAAACAAAATATTGGCCAGGCGTGGTAGCTCACACCTGTAATCCCAGCACTTTGGGAGGCCGAGGCGGGCAGATCATGAGGTCAGAAGATCGAGACCGTCTTGGCGAACATGGTGAAACCCCGTCTCTACCAAAAATACAAAAATTAGCCGGGTGTGGTGGCATGTGCCTGTAGTCCCAGCTACTCAGGAGGCTGAGGCAGGAGAATCGCTTGAACCCAGGAGGTGGAGGTTGCAGTGAGCCGAGATTGCACCCCTGCACTCCAGCCTGGTGACAGAGTGAGATTCTGTCTCAAAAAAAAAAAAAAAAAATGTTGGCAGGGCACGGTGGCTCACACCTGTAATCCCAACACTTTGCGAGGCCAAGGCGGGTGGATCACCTGAGGTCAGGAGTTTGAGACCAGCCTGACCAACATGGTGAAACCCTGCCTCTACTAAAAATACAAAATTAGCCGGGTGTGGTGGTGCATGCCTGTGATCCCAGCTACTTGGGAGGCTGAGGCAGGAGAATCACTTGAACCTGGGAGGTGGAGGTTGTGGTGAGCCGAGATTGCGCCTTCACACTCCAGCATGGGCAACAAGAGAGAAACTCCGTCTCAAAAAAAAAAAAAAAAAAAAATTAAAATGCTAAGTTTTATGTTATGTATATTGTACCACAATAAAAAAAAAAAGTAAAATAAAGAAAA
This sequence comes from Hylobates moloch, assembly GCF_009828535.3. Classification (NCBI taxonomy): domain Eukaryota; kingdom Metazoa; phylum Chordata; class Mammalia; order Primates; family Hylobatidae; genus Hylobates; species Hylobates moloch. The sequence goes on along the minus strand of NW_026652290.1, from coordinate 46,213,181 downwards.
GAGGAAGAAAGAAGTTGCAGCAGTTTAGAGAAATGTGCAGCTACAAGAAAGTATTACATAGATTAGGAAAGTTGGTAGACTATATCATCACATTTAGTTTAGCTCCCTCCCTGAACTCTACGAGAACAAAAGAATTCTTTTAAAAGGCAACCCACACAAAAAGAAAGGGAGGTATAAAACAAGGCTCCCAAAACTGCAAAGTAAAGGGAAAAAGACCTACCTAAAAGGGACTCAGCAGACTGGGCAGAGCGGGGGACAAGCCATCAACAGGAAAAGCTAGGAAGCCACCACATTTATACCACAAAAGCCCTAGAAGCCTTGGACAGTGCCAACGTGCACATGTCAAGGGCATAAATGAAGGAAAAGGAAGAGGCTAAAAGAAAAGACACAGCACTCAAGGGGTTCCTGGGAGTCATGGTGCAGGGAGAACCCATGACAACAACCACACAGCAGACACACAGAGCAACTTGTATTTCCCCCCAGTACTTTAGCCATTCTTTAAAAAAACATTTCAACTAGACGACACTGCTGGGCGCAATGGCTCACGCCTGTAATCCCAGCACTTTGGGAGGTTGAGGCGGGTGATCACCTGAGGTCAGGAGTTCGAGACCAGCGTGGCCAACATGGTGAAACCCCATCTCTACTAAAAATACAAAAATTAGCCGGGCACGGTGGCGTGCGCCTGTAATCCCAGCTACTTGGGGGGCTGAGGCAGGAGAATCGCTTGAACCCTGGAGACGGAGGTTGCAGTGAGCTGACATCGTATCACTGCACTCCAGCCTGGCAACAGAGCGAGACTCCATCTCAAAAACAAAAAACAACAACAAAAAAAAACTAGACGACACTGTCTGTCTCCTTCGATAACTATGCAAACTGCAAAAGCTCCCAGAAGCATAGGGTAGAATAAAGGCTGAATCAAAAAGAAACTAGGCCGTGATTAAGTATTTTAAGCTTTAATAAAAAGTAGAAATGGGGTCGGGCATGGTGGCTCACGCCTGTAATCCCAGCAGTTTGGGAGGCCGAGGTGGGTGGATCGCCTGAGGTCAGGAGTTTGAGACCAGCCTGACCAATATGGTGAAACCCTGTCTCTACTAAAAATTTAAAAAATTAGCCAGGTATGGTGGCGTGCACCTGTAGTCCCAGCTACTCAGGAGGCTGAGACAGGAGAACTGCTTGAACCTGGGAGGTGGAGGTTAGTGAGCCAAGATCACATCACTGCACTCCAGCCTTGGTGACAGAGTGACTCCATCTCAAAAAAAAAAAAAGTAGGAAATGGGCCTTAACTTCCTCTCTTTCTTCTGTTACAGGCACTGGCAAGTTCTTCTTTTATTTAGGCCATGGGTCACCAAGTGATTTAGGAAAATTTGGAAAGGGCTGGCAAGACTCAGGCTATATAGTGTCCTTTCCTGAACTTGATCTCAGGCTGAGAGGGTGTGGGGTGTGATCATCAATCTCTAGGGCATACCCAAATCACTGGGGCACTGTCTGAAAGCATGTTCCCAGGTCCCCAGAGAGTCCGAGTTCTAGGTCTGGAGCAGGGCCTAGGAATCTGGATTTTAACAAGCAGCCCAGGTAATCCCCATGCAGGTGATCCAAGCCCCACACTTCAAGAAACACTGGTTCCAGACCTCAGAGGAAGGTGGACTGATGGGGGAAAGTCCAGGAACCTGGGGAGGGGACCTAAACCCAGCAAAGCTGACACAGCCCAACAGATGCCAGCATCACAGGTTCTGGGTAGAGAGAAGCCCTGGGCCTCTGGGATTGAGCATGTATACCCTGCCTCAGGCTCAGAGTTCGCCCGGCAGAGGCTGGCTGGGCCCAGACAAGGCTCATACACCTCTGTTTGGCTTTGGGTCACCCACGAAGCAGCCCTCAGAGCTATCTGTCATGATCTCTTGTCTGCTGACCATCTGTTTTGGGCCCAAGCACCCAGCCTGGGTAACTGTCTACTGCCAGAAAGCCTGCCTGTGCGTGAGCCCTGCCAGCAACTGGGACCAGCCTTCACTGAACCCAGCCCTGCAGAGCCGTAGTGCATGGGGCCTCACTGAAAGAAAAGCTCTAGGAGACAGGGGCTATCTCCTGGCTTTATTTTAAATCTTATTAAAACTAAGAGAGTTCTTCTTGGGGTCCACATGGCATGTGGCAGGGATGGGGCAGTGTTCTTATAGTGCTTCCAAGAATAACCTGCCAGAGGTCACATGCCGCTCTGCAGCAGGCCGTGTCAGATTCCACTCACACGACTAATGAGGCCTGGCACTTGGAGTAAGAAAAGTAATACGTGGGGGCTTCAAGGAGCCTGTATTGTTTCTTTGGCTGGATGGTGAGCACAAGGATGTTCATTTGATTATCCTTAAAAATATACATCCATGACATATACTCCTATTGTCTTATGTTTCATTATACATGAGTTTTAGTAGTAAGGAGACATGTACATGATAAAAAGCTTCCGAGAGGACGTTCCTCCCCTTGCAGATGTCCACCTGCTCCTCTCCAAAGGCAAATATTGTTGGAGGGGCCTTGTATACCCCTCCTGGAACAGCCTGTGCACACAGATGGGTCAAGTGCCCCCCTGGGGGATTTACCACACAGCTCAGATGAGGAGTCGGGAGCTCCAGAAGGTGAAGTGGCTTCCTCCAGGCCACACGCTCCAGAGCTAGATTCCAAACCATGATCAGCCTCCCCTACACTGTGCTGCTCGGAATCACCAAGTACCAGAGTCGGCCACTGTATTTTTCCCTGGAGATACTCAATCAATTCCTAAAGAGCTGTGCATGAATGAGGGGTCAGAAGCTAACAGGAATACTGTTGGAGCCATCCTCAGAGCCAGCTGCTAAGCTCACTAGAGGAACAGCTTGAAGCAATGAAATCTCTCAAAGAAGCAAAAAAGGTTTGGGTCATTAAGTCCTCACATGGGGAATTATTGGGCAAAACCTGCCAGGCATGGTGTCTAAGCTCCTGCAGCACTGCAACCATCAGAGCCTGCTCTAGGAAGTGGTCAGGACACCAGAAAGGCTTGGGACCTGGCACCGAATCCTAGCTCTAGCAGAGACTGTGTTACTTTGAGCAAGTCCCTTGAGTGCACTGGACCTCTGTTCTCTCATCTATCAAATGAAAACAATAACATCTGCCCCACCCACCACCAGGGCATGCTGGGTCAGCTGACACCGTGCCCATGAAAGAGCAGCCACCTGTACTGTTATTAACCAGAGGCTGTTTCAGCTGGGCCAGTGTGTCACCTCAGCGTGCCTTTCCTTCTTCCACCAAGACTTCGTTGACCACACATGTCAGCCCGTGTGGACCAAAGCCTACTAAAGCTAGACTAAGGGCCTACCCTACAAGTGTGACAATATGATAGAGAGAAGAGACTTTTGACCTAAAACTCCAACAGGTTTTGTTTCAATGTAACTAACTGCCTTTCTCCACTCCAAAGCTGTGAGTAAACCCTCAGGGTCAGTGAGAAAACCAAATATGAACTTCCCTTTGGGCAACGTTAACAGATACCCCAGGGGCCTGCCCCATGTGACAGGTGGATTTTCCTCAGAGGGTCTCAGAGCACACCGGAAGAACAGGCAGTTATCCTAGACAGGCTTGGAGCCCAGCTCAGAGACTCTTCTGGAGTCAGTATCTCAATGTCTTTCTCTCCTCCCTTCCTAGACGTCGGTACAGCAGGGAAGGCAACAAGCACCTGCTCCCATGAGGGGATTGCTAAAGAAAACCCCTGAAGGTTATGTATGTAGGATTTTATTCGAGAGAGAAATGGCATGCAAGGCAGGACCCTAACTTGAAATTCAAGCCAGTGGTGTAGTCCACGACGCCCTGGCTAGACACAGAACACCTCCTATCCTCCAGCTGTGCTCTGGCCTGTTGATTTTGGTAAACACTGCTTGGCGGTGCCCTCTAGTCATCAGGGAAGCAGGCAGCTGTAATAGGATCCCATGGAACTGACTTTGCTCAAGGTCACTGGTGAGTCACCGGGCTAGATTTGTTTTGAAGGTCCTGCCTCTTCCTGTCTATCTGCCCATTGCTCTAACCATTCCTGACCCAGTCTGCAGGCAGAAAGGCTTAAAGGGACTTCTGTCCCACCCCGCCCCCCTCCTTGCTGGAGTCCCTGTGAATTAGAGACACTTCCCCAATGCCCCAATCCCTTTTTATGCATCTGTGCAATCTGCTCAGCCTCTCCTCACTGTGACCTTTTTAGCTTCCAGAGAGGCCTGTGACACAGGCCTCTTAACAGAGCCCTCTAGTGCCCAGCCAGGTTATCCCACAGATACCAACAGGCCCCGCAGGACCTGGCAGTGTCAGCTGCCCCAGTCACCACCTGTCAGGCACACAGGCTCTCCCTGGAAGGCCCTTGATCTTCCAGTGGCTGCTGTCAATTGTGATTCACCTGACTTCTACTCCCCAACTTCCTCATTCTCCAAAGATGCTTCCTGGGGCTGTTGCCAGTGCCCTTTGGTGGCCACACTTGAGAGGCAGAAAGGATCAGAAGAAATGACTATCTGCGGCCCCTCTTTCTGGGGCCTAGAGGTGTGAGCCTATCTCCACCCAGGGCCAGGTTGAGAGCTGTGTGAGAAGCAGGCACCGCTTGCAGGGGCAGTGGAGAAAACCCAGGATGAGGTCTTTTTTTTTTTTTTTTTTAGAGAAAGGGTCTCACTCTGTCATCCAGGCTGGAGTGCAGAGGCACAATGATAGTTCACTGCAGCCTCGAACCCCCAGACTCAAGTGATCCTGCTGGCCTCCTGCTTCAGCCTCCCAAAATGCTGAGATTACAGGAGTGAACCACCGCACCCAGCCCAGGATGGGGTCTTTGGAGCCAGCTTTCATTGGCTAAAGCCTCTGAAGCTTTGTGAATGACAATGGGAGAGTGGCTTTGCCCTGGGATCACCAACTAAAGCCTCAACACTGAGGTGATGAAGTTATGACAAAAAGCACAGCTTTGGCTGGGCTTATGATAAAACTCAACTAGAATAGGAAAGTGATAAGCCTCAGGCAGCTTTGATGGGAAATAAACTCGGAGCTCACTAAGGTGTTGCCGTAAGAGTATGGACTTTGGAGTCAATGTCCACTCGGATTAGCTGAGCAAACTACCTAGCTTCCCTGAGCTGGGACCTTTGTGAAGTGGGGCTGATAACAGTACCTACCAAATAAAGATGCTGTTTAGGAGGAAAAAAGCAGGCATGGGGTGTGCTTAGCATAATGTCAAAATGTGGCACTCAGGCACGGGCTGAGAAATGGTAAGGCTGCTCCAGGGCCTGCTGGCTGCCCGACTCCCATCACCTGCAGAGACCTGGCAGGGTCTGTTCTCCCTCTGGAAATATCTATATGTGGCCAGGAGCAGTGGCTCATGCCTGTAATCTCAGCACTTTAGGAAGCCAAGGTGGGTGGATCACTTGAGGTCAGGAATTTGAGATCAGCCTGGTCAACAAGGTGAAACCTCATCTCTACGAAAAGTACAAAAATTAGCCGGGCATGGTAGAGCACCTGTAATTCCAGCTACTCGTGAGGCTGAGACAGGAGAATTGCTTGAACCCAGGAGGCGGAGGTTGCAGTGAGCTGAGATGGCGCCGCTGCACTCCAGCCTGGGTGACAGAGCAAGACTCTGTCTCATTAAAAAAAAAAAAAAACTCTATATGCACCACATCTGTGCTCGACAGCTCTGCTCCCTCTTGAGATGTGGAATACTCCAGGCTCCCAGGTCAGGACATCTGTTAGGCCCTGAGGATCGGCACAGTCACACAGGATACTACATGTCTGAAGGCCCACTGGGTACCAAAAAACCAATAGGTAAAAAAGGGAGAGAAGACGCAATCAAGGACCTCCGGATTCCTTACTGATTCTTCTGTGATAGCTCATGAGGCACCACTGCCAACTCTCCTATTAATGGGCACAAAGTGCTCTTAGGAGATGGCCACAGGCAAGCAAGTAGAAACTATACATGGGTTAAGATCTCTAAATATGTGAGCAAATGTAATGTAAAGGTTAAGAAAACATGCTTCGCAAAAGACAAAACGGAGCCTGAATAATTTCTTTTTTCTTTTTTTTTTTTTGAGATGGAGTCTCACTCTGTAGCCCAGGCTGGAGTGCAGTAGTGTGATCTGGGCTCACTGCAACCTCACCTCCCAGGTTCAGGCGATTCTCCTGCCTCAGCCTCCTGGGTAGTTGAGGCACCAGCCACCAGGCCTGGCTAATTTTTGTATTTTTAGTTGAGATGGGGTTTCACCATGTTGGCCAGGCTGATCTGACTCCTGACCTCAGGTGATCCATCCGCCTTGGCCTCCCAAAGTACTGGGATTACAGGTGTGAGCCTCCATGCCTGGCCTGGCCTGAATAATTTCTTAGAAAGGGTAAATACACATGTGAACAAAGAAGAACCTGCACCAAGAATTTACTTTTTTTTTTTTTTTTTTTGAGATGGAGTCTTGCTCTGCTCTGTCGTCCAGGCTGGAGTGCAGTGGTGTGATCTCTGGCTCACTGCAACTCCTCCACTTCCTGGGTTCAAGCGATTCTCCTGCCTCAGCCTTCAGGGTATCTGGGACTACAGGTGTGTGTCACCACACCCAGCTAATTTTTGTATTTTTAGTAGAGACAGGGTTTTGTTTCACCATGTTAGCCAGGCTGGTCTCCAACTCTTGACCTCAGGCAATCCACCCGCCTCGGCCTCCCAAAGTGCTGGGATCAGAAGTGTGAGCCACTGCTCCTGGCCTTTTTTTGTTGAGATGGAGTTTCGCTCTTGTTGCCCAGGCTGGAGTGCAATGGCGCGATCTCAGCTCACTGCAACCTCTGCCTCCCGGGTTCAAGCGATTCTCCTGCTTCAGCCTCCCGAGCAGCTGGGATTACAGATGCCTGCCACGATGCCCGGCTCAAAAATTTACTTTTATTTTTAACATGCCTTCGACAAGGATGCACACCAAAGTGATATAATTATGAGATTGTTCCTTATGACAGCTGAAGTAAAACAAAGGATAAAAACCATAAATGACACAGCAGCATTTTATATTGGCATCAACAGATGTGGGGTAGTCCCAGCTCTGCCACCCCCAACTGGGTAGCCTTGGGGAGATCCTTCATTTTTCTGAGCCACAGCTAAGCATACCCCATGCGGTGCTAGATTTTGAAGATCTAGCTTTCTAGATCTGATGGGTCTAGTGGTGGGAAGGTGGTATGTGTGCTTCAAAGAAAGCAAGTACAGGGCAATGTGCTAAAAGAAAAACCACCAAGACTCACTCAAGCTTAATGCTCTTTGTGCCATTAGCAACATGACAGAGAAAAGGCTGCATACAAGGCCTCTGTCATGTGCATAACTTTGGCTTTAATGAGCCAACCCAGCAAAGAGTACCATTAAGGTGAAATCTGGAAACAACCAGTTGTCCCCAATCTTCTACAAAATCACGCTACAGCTTCTAAAACTCAAGAGAGATGCAAAACAGTAAGAGAACACTCAGAGAAAGGCAACATTTGGCCACAAGGATGAGGCTTTTCAGCCTAGACCTGCAGAAGCAGAGTATGGTCCAAGGCACAGCAGGGAACTTGGACCTTTTCGCCAAATCCCAGTGCCTGAATTCTTCAGGAGGTAACACGCAGATATCTAACAGGAAGTGCTTCTGATAGGCGGTGCAGTAAACATCTGGAATGCATCACAGCCAGGGAATAGCACAGAGAGGATAGCACAGAGAGGATATAAGACCTTCAAGATGGCTCAAAAGACCTTGGGGTTGATGAACTATGCTGTTACTAAGGACTGTTTGGGGTACATTGATCATTGTTAGGGTAAAAAGCAGGTGATACAGTCCAGTCCTGTCCTCACACTTCACAATTTTTACTGGAGGCAAGACTGGGCAGGATAAACTATGGGGCCCATAGGACCCTCGCATAGTCTGCTGTCTATCTGGCCGGAAAGCATGATGATGAACAAAGCAACCTTGCCTCTGTCAGGCACACTTATAATGGTTCCAAGAGCCACATTCCAACTGTTGTACTGCGGGTGGCAATGGAACGGTCTTCCGATTACCTAAAATGCCACAGATTCCCTTTTTCTCTAATACGCATCCAATTACCATAGAACTCTAAGGTATCTTTTAAAACCTAGTCATATTAAAAGTTCCTTTTTCTCCATCTATCAGTCTGCCCCAAAGAAGCTTTTCCATATCTCACAGGCTCCTTAGAAGGGGCCAGCTAACTTTGATACCTAGCACCCTTATCTTTTCTCGATACACAGCGTCCTTCCTCCAGCAGAATCCTAAAATAGCAGCAGTCCGGATTAACATGGCTGTGAGGAGTAGGTGCTTAGCTGAATAACATCAGAATTAATGAGGGGCCGGACCCCAAACAGAGCCACCTGGTGGGCATGAACACCAGGCAGTTATGGGGCCGTTTCCTTCAGCCAAGTGTCTGGTCCCTGGCTATCTCTGCTTCAGCCAGAACACATTCTGTCCCCCACCGAGGCCTGAAGGGCCAGCGCGCAGCACCCTCACCTTTCAGCAGGTCCGGGTGCACATAGCCCAACACGTCGGAGACCCCCAGCTCCTGGCGCGAACAGGTGCCTCCGTGGATGTGCAACCAGGCGGGCTCGGCGAGGGCAGTGCACAGCGCCGTGATAGACAGGGCGCCAGGCAGGGCCGAGGCCAGGCTACGCTCCGGCTGCTTGGGCAGAGCGCTGCCTCCCGGGCTCCTCCGCCGGCGCCCGCCGGGCAGCCCTGCGCCTCCGGGGGCGTACATGCCCGGGGCCGCCCGCCGTCGCTCCGCAGTTGCTGCTGGTCGCCGCCGACCTCCGCGGGGCGCGCAGAGCCTGACAGTCCGGTGGAGGATAGCAACGCTCCGGGTTCGCTGCAGGTGAGGCCGGCACTGGGCTGTCAGGGTTGACACCAGAGGATAGCGGGGTGGGACCCAGGGCTGACGGAGACGGGGAGGGCTGCGGGGATTCGGGGGGCGGAGACAGGAGACTCCGGAATGGGACTGCGGGACGACAACCGGAGAGGGCCAGGGGCCAGATGGGGTCTGGGCAGACTCAAGTGGCGGGCGGAGGGATCGGGGATCGGCTACTGCTAGAGCAAAGACCCAGAGTCAGGGTCTCGGCCAGAGGATGCTGAGGGGCGGAGGACCGGGCTGGGCCGCGGGGATCGGGGACCCGTGATATGGGACCGGCGGTTTGGGGTGCGACCTGTGCGCAGAAAAGACCCTCCCCACGCCGCCCATTGTTCCTCACCAGTCAGCAGGCCCCAGGGCTGGGATGGTGCCGCTCAGCCCAGTCACCGGCTTCTCGGCTGCCGGGGGCCCAGCGTTCCCAGGCCTCAATCCCTCAACGCCCGGACAGACCCGGGTACGATGCACTTCCGACTTCCTCCTCCTCTGCCTCCGCCTCCTCCGGCTCCCCGCCCAGTCCCCCGCGCGCGTCACAGCCTGGGCGCGCCGCCGGCTCTGCGCAGGGCCTCACGGGACTGGTAGTTCGAGGCGGTCCCGCGATGCTTTCCCTGCCGAGGTGAGGGGAACGACTACAACTCCCATAGGGTATCGCGGTCGCAGCAGTGGGCAGTTGAGTTCTCGGGGTGACCCAGGTTCTTCGGCGGAAGCGGGAGCCTCTGTCGGCAGCAGAAGCCTGGAGTGGGCGGTGCGCAGACGCGCGCAGTGAGACCCGCTGTCTGCGCAGCGGATTCTGCCCGCCCCCACCTCCCCCTGCGTGAGGCCGCCATGAAGGACTCGCTGGTGCTGCTGGGCCGTGTCCCGGCGCACCCGGACTCCCGCTGCTGGTTCCTGGCCTGGAACCCCGCGGGGACCCTGCTGGCCTCGTGCGGCGGCGACCGGAGAATCCGCATCTGGGGCACGGAGGGTAAGGCCCAGCCTGGCTGCGCGGCCCTCGGCACTGAGGGCTCCGCCTGCGCGTAGTGCTGGCGCTCAGGCTGCAGGGGAGGCTGAACCTGTTCCTGGCGGAGGTAGAGTCGGGTGTTAGCCACCCGGAGAAGGGCTTTACAGGCAAAGAAGTCTGCGGCTGTTGGGAGGAAAAACGTCAGCAGACAAGCTGAAATGTCAAGGGAATTGTGTTAGCTACTGAGGCAGGAAAATGGGAAAAGAGAGATGTTAGGAAAGTGGCCTTCAGAGTAACTTGCGACTGGATTGTCACATTTTATCCCGAGGGCATTGGGGAACCAATAGCAATTTTAGATCAGATTTGTTTTAGAAAGATGCCTCCAGAGGTTGGGCGCGGTGGCTCACGCCCGTAATCCTAGCAGTTTGGGAAGCAGAGGCAGGTAGATCACCTGAGGTCAAGAGGTCGAGACCAGCCTGGCCAACATGGTGAAACCCCGTCTCTACTAAAAATACAAAATTAGCTGGGCGTGGTGGTGGGCACCTGTAATCCCAGCTACTCGGGAGGCTGAGGCAGGAGAATCCCTTGAACCCAGGAGGCGAAGGTTGCAGTGAGCCGAGATTGTGCCATTGGGGCATCAGAGCAAAAACTCCGTCTCAAAAAAAAAAAAAAAAAAAGGCTCCAGAGGAAGTAGATTCAGTTGCATCTTTGTAAAAGCTGTGAAATACACTCCCTCAGCTTTCCCCCACTAGCTTGACTCCAGTGCTAGCCGCCGATATTGAATGGCTTCATGGTGCTGCACCCAGCTCCAGAGCCTGGCCTGCGCTCCACCTTTAGGTGACAGCTGGATCTGCAAGTCTGTCCTTTCTGAAGGCCACCAGCGCACCGTGCGGAAGGTAGCCTGGTCCCCCTGCGGTAATTACCTGGCCTCTGCCAGCTTTGATGCTACCACTTGCATTTGGAAGAAGAACCAGGATGACTTTGAGGTACCCAGGCTGGTTGGGACCAGAATTATCGCCTGTTTCCTCCCCAGGGCTGGTTCAGGAACCTGAGCCAACCTGCGCCAGTTGTGCTGTACCCATGGGAAGGGCCTTAGGGGTGTTAGCTGCTGTTAATTCTCATTTTCCTTCCCCTTTCACAGTGTGTAACCACTCTCGAGGGCCATGAAAATGAGGTCAAGTCAGTGGCTTGGGCCCCATCTGGCAACCTCCTGGCCACTTGCAGCCGAGATAAGAGCGTTTGGGTCTGGGAAGGTGAGTCCAGGTCCCTCCAGGTGCATTGGGAACCACCTGACAGCCCCCTCCGTGTCCCTGACAGGGTCAGCTCTTGGGTCCCCTTTTTCTCTCCCACAGTTGATGAAGAGGATGAGTATGAATGTGTCAGTGTTCTCAACTCCCACACACAGGACGTCAAGCATGTGGTTTGGCACCCAAGTCAGGAGGTAAGAGTCAGGCAGGGTCTCTTGTGGGAAGGGCTCTGGTGTGCAGGCTTGTGCCCATCCTTCCTCTGCTTTTCAGCCTTAATCTAGCTTTTACAGAGACCTTCATCTGTGAACAAAAAACATTAGTCCCTTTATAAAAACAGATCCGGCTGCGTGTGGTGGCTCACACCTATAATCTCAGCACTTTGGGAGGCCATGGTGGGTGGATCATCTGAGGTCAGGAGTTCGAGACCAGCCTGGCCAACGTGGTGAAACTCCATCTCTACTAAAAATACAAAATTAGCTGGGCATGGTGGCACATGCCTGTAATCCCAGCTATTCTGGAGGCTGAGGCAGGAGAATCGCTTGAACCCAGGAGACGGGGGTTACAGTGAGCCGAGATCGTGCTATTGCACTCCAGCCTGGGCAACAAGAGCAAACTTTGTCTCAAATAATAAAATAAAATAAAAGCAGATCCCCGGGACTGACCTGTCCTTTACCTCCTGGGCCACACAGACACATGTTGGGTTTCCTTTCCCTCTTCCCCCAGCTCTTAGCTTCTGCCAGTTACGATGACACAGTGAAGCTGTACCGGGAGGAAGAGGATGACTGGGTATGCTGTGCCACCCTTGAGGGCCATGAATCCACTGTGTGGAGCTTGGCCTTTGACCCGAGTGGCCAGCGCCTGGCGTCTTGTAGTGATGACCGTACTGTGCGCATCTGGCATCAGTATCTACCAGGCAATGAACAAGGTGAGATCCATTAGTAGAGCTAAAGAAGACCCATCTCTCAAGAGGTTCACAGTCTGCTAAGACACGTACATGAGTCAGAGCAAATTAGGGTAAAAGGTAAGATGTGCCACAAGAGGGCTCTGGATAGAGTGCTGGAAGAATTAGGAAAGCTTTGTAGAACAGGCCGTTTCATCTGAATTTAAAAGGGTATGTAGGATTTTAACATGAGAATTTTACGTGAGAATTCAAGTGAAAACTCAACAGTGTGAGTAAAGATAATGATGGCAGGAATGCTTAGACTTACATGAGGGGTGGTAATTCATTTAAATGGGGCATAGGACATCTAGGGTTTGGAGAGGAATAAAGTGGGTTGGGTCGGCTGGTGGGTGGCCTTCACAGGCACGCAAAGTAGTTACATACAATCTGCAACAGAACAGGGACGTTTCCTTCTCGGAATTCTGCTTGAGAAAGGCCAGTCTGGCTGTAGTGTGTAAGGCAGACCAGTGGGGATGGGGACATGAATGGAGACGCGGACTCATAGTCAGTTGAAGATGAGGGTGAGGGAAGGTAAGTTAGGTTCTCCTTTGAGGTGCCCAGGACATAGGAACGTCTTAAGGATAAGAGAAGTCTGTCTTGCAGGGGTGGCATGCAGTGGCTCTGACCCCAGTTGGAAATGTATCTGTACTTTGTCCGGCTTCCACTCAAGGACCATTTATGACATTGCTTGGTAAGACTCCATCCCCCACCCCCATCCCATCCCCATAAATCAGGGATTTTAGAGAAGGCATGCCCTATGCAGTCCTCTGCAACCCTGGGGGAGTGCTTGGGAATTGAGGGCAGCCACCCCCATTCCTTATCAGGCCTGACTCTACCATGCTGGTTTACAGCTGGCTGGGCTGGCATTCACAGTAGCAGAGAACAGTCCCAGGCTGTGAGGGCAGCACCAGTGCTAGGGGTTCACACAGCTCATGCTGTCCAGAAGTTATTATTGAATCTGTGCATTCATGGCTGAGGTTTTTGGGTTTTTTTTGTTTTTTGTTTTTTTGTTTTTTGTTTTTGAGACAGTCTCACTCTGCAGCCCAGGCTGGAGTGCAGTGGCGTGATCTCAGCTCACTGCAAGCTCCGCCTCCCGGGTTCACGCCATTCTTCCTCAGCCTCCCAAGTAGCTGGGATTACAGGCGCCCGCCACCACGCCTGGCTAATTTTTTGTATTTTTAGTAGAGACAGGGTTTCACCGCGTTAGCCAGGATGGTCTCGATCTCCTGACCTCATGATCCACCCACCTTGGCCTCCCAAAGTGCTGGGATTACAGGCGTGAGCCACTGTACCTGGCAGGTTTTTATGGGTAACACTGACTCTGCCCTTGTGGAAGCTGGAAAAGCTGCACTATTCATATAGAAGAGTAGGTCAGAGGGTAGTTCTGGCCCTGAGAATTGATCCCTAGGAAATCCAAAACAGTGAAAAAAACTGAGCACTTAAGCTTGCTTTATATTAGCAAACATTTGGGAATCACCTATTCAACAAAAGTGAACTTAAGTAAATTATGGTAGGACTCAGCTTGTTATATCACTGTTTAAAGAAAGGGGTTAAGAATACTTTATGATGGGGCTGGGCGCGGTGGCTCACGCCTGTAATCCCAACACTTTGGGAGGCCGAGGTGAGCGAATCATGAGGTCAGGAGTTCAAGACCAGCCTGACCAACATGGTGAAACCCCGTCTCTACTAAAAATACAAAAATTAGCTGGGCATGGTGGCGCACACCCAATCCCAGCTACTCAGAGGCTGAGGCAGGAGAGTTGCTTGAACCCGGGAGGCAGAGGTTGCAGTGAGCCGAGATTGTGCCACTGCACTCCAGCCTGGTGGTAGAGCGAGACTCTATCTAAAGAAAAAAAAAAATAGTTTATGATGGCCGGGCCCCATGGCTCATGCCTGTTTATGATGGCCGGGCCCCATGGCTCATGCCTGTAATCCCAGCACTTTGGGAGGCTGAGGCGGGTGGATCACTTGAGGTCTGGAGTTTGAGACCAGCCTGTCCAACGTGATGAAACCCTGTCTCTACCAAAAATACAAAAATTAGCCTGGCATGGTGGCACATGCCTGTAGTCCCAGCTACTCAGGAGGCCGAGGCAGGAGAATCGCTTGAACCTGGGTGGGGGAGGTTGCAGTGAGCCAAGATCATGCCACTGCACTCCAGCCTGGGCAACACAGCGAGATGCCATCTCAAACAAAAAAATAGGCTGGGCGCGGTGGCTCACGCCTGTAATCCCAGCACTATGGGAGGCCGAGGCGGGCGGATCACGAGGTCAGGAGATCGAGGCCATCCTGGCTAACACAGTGAAACCCTATCTCTACTAAAAATACAAAAAATTAGCTGGGCAAGGTGGCGGGCGCCTGTAGTCCCAGCTACGTGGGAGGCTGAGGCAGGAGAATGGCGTGAACCCCAGGGAGCGGAGCCTGCAGTGAGCTGAGATCACGCCACTGCACTCCAGCCTGGGCGACAGTGAGACTCCGTCTCAAAAAAAAAAAAAAAAAACTTTATGACATGGGAAACTGCTTATGCCAAGTGAGGAAAGTGCAGTTCATAATTGCATATCGTTTTTTAGGATAATCATTGTAGGGAAAAGAACTAGATTGCAGCATCTGAAGATGTAAGTGGTGATATTTGTGACTCCTTATTAGTTAAGGAAACATTTTAATAAAAGGTTTTTAGCTGAGTCCTGAAGTTAGGGAAGAGAACAGGCCAGGAACTATGGAACAGGTCTCTCTGGCCTAACTAGTCAGTTATACCCACTGATGTCACTTTCCTTCCAGGTGTCAGCTGACAGGGGCTCTGGCCACAGCTTGTGGGGATGACGCGATCCGCGTGTTTCAGGAGGATCCCAACTCGGATCCACAGCAGCCCACCTTCTCCCTGACAGCCCACTTGCATCAGGCCCATTCCCAGGATGTCAACTGTGTGGCCTGGAACCCCAAGGAGCCAGGGCTACTGGCCTCCTGCAGTGATGATGGGGAGGTGGCCTTCTGGAAGTATCAGCGGCCTGAAGGCCTCTGAGCTACCTCGACTTTGGACAGAGTAATGACTCCCCAGAAAACATCATAAGACTTTACCAGCCCCTGAGACGGCCAGGAGGAGCATCCTTGACCTTCATTTAACTTGGCTCACTTCTCTTCAGACTTGGGTAGAAGTGTGGAGCCACAGAATTGCTCTCCTTCCCCTCCTTTTGACACGATGCCTTCAGTAAAGAGCTACAGAACATCAGTACATGGTTATACCACAGATTTTTCTTGCATTAGGGCACAGTGTTAAATTTTTTGGAGGTAAATATACTATTTATATTTACTATAAATAGTAGGAGGGGGTATGTGTCTCAGGCCTTTCTGAAGTTGCAAGACTTAAATAATCCATCTGCATCCCAAGTCCTATTTTATAAGGATATTCATAAAAATTCCATGGTGAATCATTGTCTGAAATAGGTCCTGCCTTCCCAGTTTCTGTGTAAGTCTTTGTATTTAAGACATCCAATCAATAATGAAGGAAATTTTTTTCTTTTTTTTCTTTTTTTTGAGACGGAGTCTTGCTCTGTCGCCCAGGCTGGAGTGCAGTGGCGCAATCTCGGCTCACTGCAAGCTCCGCCTCCTGGGTTCACGCCATTCTCCTGCCTCAGCCTCTCTGAGTAGCTGGGACTACAGGCGCCCACCACCACGCCCGGCTAATTTTTTTGTATTTTTAGTAGAGACGGGGTTTCACCGTGGTCTCGATCTCCTGACCTCATGATCCGCCCGCCTCGGCCTCCCAAAGTGCTGGGATTACAAGCGTGAGCCACCGCGCCCGGCAAGGAAATTTTTTTCTGAATGTAGGTTTGAGGGGCACCTCTGCTTTCCCTTAGAAACCCTCATATACCTCCTGCACCGTTGTTATGCTGTGATGGCAACTGGGGATAGAAAAAAATGGGGAAAGACAGGAACCCTAAAAGGGAGAGTTATTACTGGCCACAAGCCCTATATTCTCAACAGGGATGCAAATTGGTTCTTCAGTAAGGATAAAAAAAAAATCAAGACAGTTGTTTGTGGCCCTCCTAAGGCCCACAGCACATATAGTGTGGCTGTGATATTCCATTTTCATGGCAGGGAGTGATCAGGAAGAAGGCTCCCTAGGGAACTGGCAATGAAAACCAGTTGAGAAACACTGCCATCAGCAGGCAGTTTCAGGCTCACTGAAGTCTCTTGACAGTCACTTCTAAATGGGTTCTAATGTGACAATGGCCTCCAGAACTACAGCCTTCCCCGAAGTTTAAGCTGTGACCTTAGATTTTAGAAAGACAGTGGGGCAGTACCTAGAGTAGTGGTTCTCAAAGAATGTAGTCTGCAGATCCTGGGAGTCCCAAGACTCCTCAGGGAGGATCTGTGAGGTCAACTGTTGGCACTGCGGCATGAATCAAGGTGGTGGCAGCAAACTTCCAGTAGTTTTGACATGTCCTTGATAGAACAAATAGCAATGGTTAACTACTAAATGTTGACCTAGCCAGCGCAGTGGCTCACGCCTGTAATCCCAGCACTTTGGGAGGCTGAGGCGGGCGGATCACCTGAGGTCGGGAGTTCGAGGCCAGGCTGACCAACATGGAGAAACCCCGTCTCTACTAAAAATACAAAATTAGCTGGGCATGGTGGTGCATGCCTGTAATTCCAGCTACTCAGGAGGCTGAGGCAAGAGAATCGCTTGAATCCGGTAGGTGGAGGTTGCAGTGAGCCGAGATCACACCATTGCACTCCAGCCTGGGCAACAAGAGTGAAACCCTGTCTCAAAAAAAAAAAAAAAAGTTGACCTTGAGAACTTAAAATATTCTGAGAAAATTGGAAGCATGCTTCATACATCATACTGCTGTGCACTGAAGTATGGGTGCCTTGAGGAAAAGCACTTACACAATTGAGTTGCAAGCTGAATTGACTGTGCAAGGCATGCCCTTTAGAGTTGAAAGAACTAGCAGATTACGGTATTTAGACTTGAATATTTGGCTGATACTTTCAGGAAAATGAATGGAATGAGCCTCTCACTTCAAGGGAAACAACTGATAGTGTTGCCAATGACAAAAGAGAGCTTTCAAGCAAAAATTAGAATTTCTGAAAATCTGTACTCCACCATGAGCTTTATTGTTGAGGATATTAACAAATGTGATTTGTATAATGAAATGCATTTCATTTGGAAGAATTCAATGAACCATTTTTCCAAGTGACCAGTACGTGATGTTACAAAATCATGCATGGCTCAAAGATTCATTCAAAAGTGTAAGGCCAGTGGATTTTAATGTATTAACAATATAAGTGCATTAAGTTTTCGGAGTCCACATTGCCTTTAAGAAACTATGACTTGTGGTAAGCTGGGCGCGGTGGCTCACGCCTATAATCCCAGCACTTTGGGAGGCCAAGGCAGGTGGATCACAAGGTCAGGAGTTCAAGACCAGTCTGGCCAATATGGTGAAAGCCCGTCTCTACTAAAATTACAAAAATTAGCTGGGCGTGATGGCAGGTCCCTTGTAGTCCCAGCTACTCGGGAGGCTGAGGCAGGAGAACAGCTTGAACCGGGGAGGTGGAGGTTGCAGTGAGCCGAGATCGGGCCACTGGACTCCAGCCTGGGCGACAGAGCAAGACTCCATTTCAAAAAAAAAAAAAAATCGCTTGTAGTCTTGGTGTGATATCAAAGAATAGCTACAATTAGCTGAAAAGGCTATTTTAAAAACTTTTCCAACTGCATATCTGTGTGAAGTCAGCTTCAACAAAAAACAGTTAGTTTGGATGTAGAAGCAGCTGTAAGAATTCAACTGTTTCTTATTATAACAAGATACTAAAGAGACTGTAAAATGCCACCCTTGTCCTTGGATTGTTTTGGAAGTTATTCTTCATAAAAAATGTTAACGTGGGCTGGGGGCATGGTGGCTCATGCCTGTAATCCCAGCACTTTGGGAGGCTGAGGTGGGCGGATCACTTGAGCTCAAGAATTCAAGATCAGCCTGGGCAACATGGCTAAACTCGGTCTCTATTTAAAAAAAAAAAGTTAACATTATGATTTAAAAGTGCATTAACCTTAACCTAGATAATAAAAGTTTTTTGGGGCAACCTCCAGAACTGTGAAAAATAAATTTGTTATTTAAAAAGAAAAAAAAAAACCTCTTTGAGTTTATTAGTTTTTAGTAGTGTAAAGAGGTCCTAAGACCAAATCATTTGAAAGCTGCTACCCTGAGGAAACTGCCCTTCAGAATCATCTTTCAATTTTGTGTGCATTTAATCTAAAGAACAGAAGGTAAGAATTTGAAGACAGTCGGAAGATCTGGATTAGAAAACCTGTTATATTAAGACTGGGTCACATCCAGCTGGTACATTTGGTGCCCTTTCTGGTGCTGCCTCCCAGGAGCAGACACTGCAGATTTCAGAACCCCCATCTAGAGAAACCCCTAACCTGTGATCTAGCTTCCGAGGCTCAGTGTTGGTTCTTGTGGTAATGCTAATGTGTGGGTACCACTGAGGCCAGGCCACAGTCGCATGTTCCCTCCTCCAGGCTGACTCAAGGCTACAGGGGACAGCACACCTAATGAGCAGGTCTGTCCTCCAGACGTACTCATTACAAGCACGTTCCTGGCTAAAAAAATAACCAGATCTTTTTGGCCATGCCCTCAAGATAGAGAAAGAAAACTTTTAATTTGGAATCACTGCAAAGACGAATGGTTTCTACAAATTATTTTATTAGAATGTCAGACTCAAAAGAACTACCAGGAACATGCCTGAAAATGCTATATATGATTTATGCTTGACCCATGACACCTGCTGTCACTGGATCCAGAGTGAGCAAGGGAAAGGAAGTGGAGGTGGGCGGGGACAGCACCAGCCCTGGCTGGCCAGACCTGAGGCCCATAGACCTGGTCCCCACAACCAGGATCCCTACAATGTACACATTCCTAATTCAGGCTCTACTCTCCTTTACCCAAAAGTAAATGCCTCGGGACTCAATCTGAATCACTGTCCGTCTCAGCTTCTTTCACATCCACGCTGAATTTGTACTCCTGGTCACATCCCATGTAAGCGTCACTCATGAAGTACAGAGTGTAGTTGTGGGCACCAGTGGCTGGGGCCACAAAGTCCAACTTCACCTAGAAAGAGCAGGCAGAAATCAGGATGAGCATGGACACGAGAAGCATTCTCACCCTTCCCCCATGCCAGAACAAATGCTGGGGCCAGTGGACACACTCACCTTGGCCTTCTGCTGCAAGGTCAGCCTCTTGATGGAGATGAGGCTATTGGACTTGGCGTCTCCAATCACCACCCACCAGCCCTCTTCACGTTTCTGCAGTGATCCAAAACCAAGAATTTCAGCATGTAAAACTTGATGACCATAGGCAACCATGAAATGGTACAGTTACAAAAGAAAACAAAAATCAGATAGCTTTCCAAAGTTTCTTCCCAAAATACAATTAGATATAACATTTTAATACTATCAAAAGTTGTCTCAAACAGACTTAATTTTTTAAGTAGATGAACTCATTTGTTGGTTCTGGCTCATTTCCTTGTGCCAAGGTACCTTCTCCCACTTAGTACCTGCCACTAAGTCCAAGGTACTACTATTAGAGGTCTAGTCTTTGAGGCCTAGTAGCTTTGAGTTCCTTAGAGATACTTTTAAGTACAAGGCAAATCTGCCAGATGAGAAAAAGCTTAACAAAGAGCTGAATGTGCAGAGATGATCCACAGCTGGCCTTGCAGCCCTGTCTACGGGCCGCCCCACTGTCACAAAGACCAAGAGTCCCAGTTAAAAGCACTCTTTACTCAGAGCCTATGAAACAATTAGTTTACAGAATTAAACATGACAGTATCTGGTTTCTGCTGTCAACCTTCAATTATTCTCCCATATAAAGAGAACCAGAATTTATTTCTGGTGGTAAAAAACCAAGCACCCAGAAGCACAGTAAGTGGCAGTGAGAAAAAAGAAGAAACAACCAGGAAAGCCCAAGTGTCCTGGAGCCATCGGAGTTAGACAAATGCATCTTAAACAGTCAGGGAGATGGACAACACTACACAACTGACGGGCTTAACAATGACCAGTCATCTAAATTGTGTGTGTTTTTTTTTTTTGAGACGTCTCACACTCGGCTGGTGTGCAGTGGGGCGATCTCAGCTCGCTGCAACCTCCATCTCCCGAGTTCAAGCAATTCTCCTGCCTCAACCTCCCGAGTAGCTGGGACTACAGGTGCCCACCACCACACGCAGCTAATTTTTGTATTTTTAGTAGAGACGGGGTTTCACTATGTTGGCCGTGCTGGTCTCGAACTCCTGACCTCGTGATCTGCCCGCCTCGGCCTCCCAAAGTGCTGGGATTACAGGCGTGAGCCACTGCGCCCGGCCCTAAATTGTTTAAGCAGAAACAAACAAAAAAAAACCCATAGCCTCAAGATTAATTCTCAGCCTTGTGAGCTCATTATCAGTCTAAAGTTTCCCTCCCTCAGGGACAGTGTGCCCTTGTACCAAGCACCTAGCCAGTGGATAGGGTGAGTTGACACTTGGCAAAGCCAGCTACCAGCACGCACCTGCGGGAAGAGAGGCGCAATGACAGGGCCTGTGACTTCTTCCTCTCGCTCCAGCTGCACCAGCACCACAACTGGCCCGCCACTGCAGGGGGAGAGGAGGGGCGCACATCAGCAATGGGGCAGTGGGCTCACAGCATACTATCATGCTGTGCCCAACAGGCACCACCTCTGGCTTACCTGCGGATGCTGTCCTTATCTACCACCTCATAAGATAGTTCGATATTAGGGTAGCGGTTACAAAAGCGAGCCACATCTGCAATCTGGCTGTCAGTCAGCTGAAGCAATGCATTCCGTTCTTCATCCTCCATCTCCATGATGTCGAAAACACTCTCCACTCCCTACAGTGAGTATTCAGACGTCAGGAAAGAGAGAACACAGGTCAAGAGCAAATGACACAGGCAGCAAAGAGCTGCTAATTTTACCTCCTGCACTATCCAGTCATCTAGATAAAACAGCTGCAGAAAGAACATGGCCCGCAGTTGGCAGCCTCTCTAGCATCTCAACAGGGAGCACCTTTGGAGGAACCATAACTAAAAGTTTAACTTACTGAGACTCACCTCCCGCAACCCACCCTCAGTCCACAACACTAGGCTCTCAGGCTCACCCACCCGACCCTCTAGGCTGACCCGGCTCACCTTGTCTGTGCAACGTTTGATATGCTCAGAGGTGAAGTGTGGCAGCTGCTTCAGGTATGAGTCCTTGGACCACATGGCTTGGGTGACCATCTGGGCCAGTTCCATAGCTGCCAGAGCAGGGCTGAGCCACCCATTGCTGGAGAGGACATCCACGCAGGCCTGGATGAGCCGGATTGCCTGAACAGGAAAAGGTGTACAAAAGTGGGCGGAGTTGGAGCTGAGATGTTTAGAGCACCATTGGCCCCTCTGCCCCACACCCACACTCTACCTTACTAAGGATTTCCTCCGTATCTGACTGCAACTCAGCACTCAGCTGCATGCGGGACAAGTGAGCCTGCAGGAGCAGGTTGGTCTTGACGTGCGGATCATTGAACTTAGGGTTATTCAGCTTGTGGGGGACCTTCTGAGCCAACTACAAAGTGGAAGAAAAATAGCTGGTGATGAACAGGTGACCTTGCCTGAGACCAACTCAGGCCAAAACACCACGTGGCCCAGGCTCACACATCCCTTCAACACCCTGAGGCATGTGGGTGGTAATGGGATGGAGATGGGTATCAGGGAGGTATGGAGCGGGGGACATATGGCGGGGGTCAGGGGATGCGTATGGGGGTGTTGGTGGCAAGGATGCCATGTGCTCTGGGCACACAGGCCAAGTTTGTTGTTCCCAGAATGTTCTCCTGAAGTCTGCCGTCCTCACCTGCCTCAGGAGGTTGTCTTCATGGTGCCGGATGGGAATGTTCTCATACTCTGCTGCATTGGAGATGATCTCGATAAGCCCTCGCACCTTGGTCTTGGCATTGAGGGACATGCTGAAGAGCTCTGACAGAAAAAAGAAATGTGAGAGAAGCTAAACGCAGGCAGAGAAGGAGCAGAACTGCCTGGGCTCCCCTGCTGTCCCCTGCAGTGTCATCCCGCTGACAAACACGGGCGAACCTCTCATCCCAGTGAGCTCCTGACCCGTGTGAGAAGATTCCCACAGACAGGACACGGGCCATGCCGGGCCTCACCAATGGTGGTGTAGTTGATGTAATAGTAGGCGGCGATCATGCCTAGGTTCAGAGGCGCCACGTCCATCTCGTCCTCAATGCTGATGCACTTGGACTGCTCCAGGTCACTCAGGGTCTGCTCCACCAGCTCTGACAAGTGGTCTGACAAGTGACGATGGGAGATGCCTATGGAGGTGAGAGGAGAATGGGGAGCCTCGAGAAGATGCCCAGCAAAGACTGTGAGAACCACCAAAGGATCACGTGTGCTCCCAAGCCCACTGACCCTGCAGGTTGTAGTAATTGGGGTTCTGTGTCATGCGGCGGTACAGAAAGGTCCAGGTGAGATAGTCCACAGCATCCTGCTTGTTCTCAATGGTCTTGGTGACGATCTCAGCATTGAAGTGGTCATGCATACAGTGGTCCAGGTGAGATTCTACTGGCAATGGCTCATATAAGAACTTCTTGAAGAAATCCTGTGGGTTGGAGAAGGAGAAGGAGTAATAAAGAATTAGTGACAACATAGTCACAAAGGGCCAAGGGCAAATCAACAGGGCATGGTCCCTCTGTGAGACCTAATACCAAAATGGAAGAAGTCACACATTTAGAAAGTGCATCACTGATGACAATACGCAGTGGGAACAGAGGTACAGCAAGTTACGAGGGCAGAGCAGTGAGCAGCCCAATGAGGGAGGGAACCAAGTAGAGGGTGAAGACCTCAACACGTGGAGCCAACGGCAGCAGCAAAACCAAAAGGCAGCAAAATTCCACATGGGTGGCAGGCTCGTTACAAAAGAATTGTGTAAATAAGAGAGGCAGAAGTTAAGAAACTAAAGTTACTGAAGACATCCATCAAAAGATTAAAGAATCCATTCTGAGGCTCCGGATCCAAGAGGCTACATGAGTCCAGGACTGACCTTCTTGGAGCCCTGACACATGATGACACAGCGCCCCTCATCGTCCTGCAAAGGGCGGTTGGCGTGGCCCACCATCTGAAGCACGTCGTAGATGGGGTAATCCACATAGCTGGTGACAGAAGCAGGGAAAGAAGGAAAACCCACCTTAACACAGAGACCACGCTGAGGAGGCCCAACTCCCTTCACCAAGTAAGAGTAAAATGTAAATACAGGGAGACACAGTCAAATCACAACACGACTCTGTTTATGAATCTCTGCACTTAGAACTAGCTTCACTGGCTGGCCCGTACATCATTTTAGTATTCAGTGTAAGGGCCATGAATTTGCTGCTCAAGTGCCATGAACTGAGCTACAAAACTATCTAATGCCAAAACCAAAATAACTCCCTATTCGAGGATCAAATATGTAAGTCAAACTTCCCAAACTTTTCTCCTTTAATTAAAAAAATTATTATTGTTTCTATTTGTTTTGATACAGGGTCTTGCTCTGCTGTCCATACTGGAGTGCAGTGGCACAGCCATGGCTCACTGCAGCCTTGACCTCCTAGGCTCAAGTGATCCTCTCACTTCAGCCTCCAGAGCAGGTGGGACTACAGGTGCATACCACCACACTTTCCAAACTTCATAGCTGTATATTTCGTGAGTCATCAAGTCACCTGACTTTAACCCTACCTAGAAGCAGGTTCAAACATTAAAAATGAACCCGTAAATAAAATTCATTTCAAACTAATCTGCATTTCAGGAAAAAGTTATTAAGCGTTGGGCCAGGCACCATAACTCATGCCTGTAATCCCAGCACTTTGGGAGGCTGAGGTGGGTGGATCACTTGAGCTTAGGAGTTCAAGACCAGCCTGGGCAACATGGTGAAAAACCATCTATACAAAAAAAAAAAAAAGCAAAAATTAGCTGGGAGTGGTGGCACATGCTGGTAGTCCCAGCTACTTGGGAGATTGAGGCAGGATGATTGCTTGAGCCTGGGAGGCAGAGGCTGTAGTGGGCTGAGATCATACCACTGCATTCCAGCCTAAATGACAGAACAAGATTGTCTTAAAAGAAAAAAAAGTATGCAGGCTTTTTTCTGAGAATGATTGACTCTTCTAACTTTTTTTATTTTTGAGATGGAGTCTCGCTCTGTGGCTCAGGCTGGAGTGCAGCGGCGCTATCTCAGCTCACTGCAACCTCTGCCTCCCGGGTTCAAGCGATTCTCCTGCCTCAGCCTCCCAAGTAGCTGGGATTACAGGTGCGTGCCACCACATCAGGCTAATTTTTGTGTTTTTAGTAGAGACAGGGTTTCACCACGTTGGTCAGACTGGTCTCGAACTCCTGACCTCGTGATCCGCCTGTCTTTGCCTCCCAAAGTGCTGGGATTACAGGCATGAGCCACCACACCTGGCCTTTTTGTTTTGTTTTGTTTTTGTTTTTGAGATAGGGTACCACTCTGTTGCCCAGACTGGAGTGCAATGGCACGATCTTGGCTCACTGCAACTTCTGCCTCCTGGGTTCAAGTGATTCTCCAACCTCAGCCTCCCAAGTGGCTTGAACTACAGGCGAGTGGCTTGAATTACAGGCATCTGCCATCAAGCCTGGCTAATTTTTGTATTTTTGTAGAGACGGGGTTTCGTCATGTTGGCCAGGCTGGTCTTGAACTCCTGATATCAGGTGATCTGCCCACCTTACCCTCCCAAAGTGCTGGGATTACAGGTGTGAGCCACCACACCCAGCCTTTTTTTTTTTTTTTTTTTGAGTTGGAGTCTCACTCTGTTGCCCGGGCTAGAGTGCAATGATGGGATCTCAGCTCACTGTAGCCTCTGCCTCCCAGTTCAACTGATTCTCCTGCATCAGCCTCCCAAGCAGCTGGGATTACAGGCGCCTGCCACCACACTCAGCTAATTTTTGTATTTTTAGTAGAGACGGGGGTTTCACCATGTTAGCCACACTGGTCTTGAACTCTTGACCTCAAGTGATCCACCCACCTCAGCCTCCCAAAGTGCTGGGATTACAGGTGTTAGCCACTGCGCTCAGCACTCCTCTAGCTTCTTACTTGTCACTATATAGGTGTATGACCTTGACCAAGTCACTTTTCCTCATCTACAAGATGTTTGAGGTTAATGACACAACGTCAAACATTCCTCCTGGCTCTAACTTCCTATCTCTCCCAACTGCTGAATATGGCAGCACAATGACTAAAAAGCAAATGTGAGCCTAAGTATTGAGACATAAAACTCTCAAACACTTGGCTCTGGTGGCATCTCAGCTATTAACTTCCCTAACACCTTTTCTTCATCCTAGCTTACTTTCTGTGTATCTGCAGATTCACATTCATTTTAGGAAGGAGGTCTGTGCTAACACAGAGCACCAGTTGTACTCACGCGTGGATCTTGCCATTGTAGTACTGGGTGTCCATGATGATTACCAGGTGCGCAGCCACATTCATGCCCCAGCAGAGACTCCGAGAAGCCACCACCACCTGGATAGCCCCTGAGCAGTAGAGGGGAGAGGAAGGCTGAGGGCAGGGGTCTCTGGGTGAAGCAGGCTCACTGCCTCATGGGCAGGCCATGGCTTACCCTGTGCTATGTTTCAGAACTCATAGCAAGGCTGGCTAGGAACAAGGTCTAACATGAATGAGAGCTAACACATTGCTATGAGGTAGCTCCACGCTGCTGGTGCCTTGCTCTGGGACTATCCAGGAGAAAACAAGTCATCGTAGAACAGAACCCAAAGCCCAGGAACACCAAGGCAAAACTACTGCTGATGGACTGCTCCTCTGACCAGAAAGTGCTAACACTCATGTAGCCACAGGCTGGCTCAGCCATGCCAGCAAAACGGAGATCACTCTAAGCATGCCCCAAACAGGCAGATTCAAGGGCCAAAGAGTGACAGGAAGTGATTCTGGCAGGAGGATCTCCAATGAGGCTCCAATAAGCCGTGTTAAAATGTAAATCTTTGCACAAAATGCCACAGGGCAACAAGGGACAGTGGCCAGCAAGAGTGAGCTCAAGGGAGAATCAGAACTCTCCTCTGTGCTAATCTCTAAAGTCTAACTATCTTGGTGAGATGGTTTGGATCTGTGTCTCCACCAAATCTCGTTGAACTGAAGTCTCCAGTGTTGGAGCAAAGGCCTAGTGGGAGATGACTGGCTCATGGGGGCGGAGTTCTCATGAATGGTTCAGTACCACCCACCCTTGGTACTATCTAGTGAGTGAGTTCTCACAAGATCTGGTTGTTCAAAAGTGTGTAGCACCTCCCCACTCACTCTCTCGGTCCTGGCTCCTGCCATATAAGATGCCTGCTTCCCCTTTGCCTTCCCTGAGGCCTTCCCAGAAGCAGATAACACCATGCTTCATGTACAGCCTGCAGAACTGTGAGTCAGTTAAACCTCCTTTCTTTATAAATGACCCAGTCTCAGGTATTTCTTTATAGCGATACAAGAATGGACTAATACACTTGGGGAGTCTGGTATCCATGGAGAATCAGCAGTCTGGTGGCCAAAGGTCCTGGACTCTAGAAAACCAGGTTCTGAAATAGCACAACCTGATGTGTCTGCCTGTTTTCTCACCTGGCAAGTAGGGATGGTGTTTGTCTCACCTGCCTCATGAGGTTCTTGGGAGGATCAAATAAGTTAACAGCCAAGAGTCCTAAACAGTATTTTGAAAATGTCTAGTATGCTGTAGAGAAAACACTGCCACCCGCACCCCTCAAGTTTAACACCACCACTTGGTGATACCCTTGCTATGCTCCCCTTCCGTGGCCTGACTTACCCGAGCTGAAGAGCTGCTCTACCAGGCGTCGCTCCATGGGGCTGAGCCCCTCATGCAGGTAGCCCACCCCATTTAGCAGTGTTTCCTTGAGAGTGCTGTCACTTAGCTTCTCCAGGTATGGAATCAGATCCTTCTCGGTGCAGTGCAAGAACCTGTGCGGTACGGGCACTGGCTCAGCTCAGAGTGGTCCAATTCCTGGCAGACACCTTGCCAGCTGTGCAGAACCCGGCCCCGAGCAACATGGGCTAACCCCACCCTCATAAAGAGGACACCCTTGGAGTAGGCCAGCCTCACTTAACCTAACCCCAACCCCCAGAAGCCAGGCCCCGCCCACCTCTGCCGTTGGATGTCTGCCGCACAGGTGGTGAGGATGTCAATGGCAGTGAGGCGGGTCTGCTTGCGAGACGGGACAAAGACAATGACAGGCTTCTTGGGCGAGTGCTTGGTGATAGCATGGTACACAGGCTTGGCCATGGAGAGCAGGCGGGTTTGTGTATGGCTGATGTTGAAGCCCTGGCGACCGGGAAGAAGAAAAGACACCAAGGTTATCAGACCTGGGTCACTCAGGATCTATGTGAGACCCCACAGACGGATGAGGAGAGTGGGTCCTACCTGGATGTGCAGCTCCAAGGGGACGGGACGCACATTGGGATGGAAGTTGAAGGTGGAGGTGGCACTGCAGCCCAGCCAGTGGGCCACATCCTTGGCATTGGAGAGCGAAGAGCTGAGTGCCACAATTCGAATGGGCCGCTCAATCTGGGAGGAGATGTAGCGCATTCGGGAGCAGATCACTTCTAAGACAGGCTGGAAAGAGGGAGGGAGGGAGGGTCACTGCAGGCCGAGGCTCCCATCCTCTGCCTGGAGGTCCCCTTTGTGAACAGCCCAACAGCCTCAAAATGACCTCATTCTTCCTTCTAACTAGGAGCTCTCAAGTCTTTGGTTCTACCTCCTCCACAGCAGCCAACCTCCACTAAACAATACTGTTTTCCTAAAGTACTACCAAAAAAGTTAACATTGTCCCTTTGGAATAGGGCAGCAGGCAGAATCCTTTGGGGAGAAGCCCCGAGCCTCTGTCCTCAGACCCAAACATTAGGCCCAATGCCAAGGTCACTTGGTCAGTCCCAGTCCCTCATCTGTGCTGCAAGGTCACGCCATACCCCATTCTCGCCCCCGATAAGGTGGACCTCATCCACCACGAAGAGGTTGATGTTCTGCACGTTCTTGCGCTGCTTCCATCGCCGGGAAAGTATGTCCCACTTCTCAGGGGTGCTGATGATAATGTTCCCTTTGCCTAGCAGCTTCAGGTCTGTGCTGGTCTCGCCTGTCAGGAGTACCACCTTCTTGTTGAGCCTGTCCTGGAACTTCTCATACCAGTCCATGTATACCTGGCAGGCAGAGGAGGGAGGCAGAACAACACTAGGTCATACCAGGCATCTTTCACTTATGTGAGGAAAACCTGAGATGCCAAACAGAGAGACCTGTTGACCTGCAGATCTCAAGCTACATTCTAATCCCATAGCAGCCTCTATGCGATGCGATGGGGCAGCTTTTTCTTTTTTTTTTTTTTTCTTTTGAGATGAAGTCTCGCTTTTTTTGCCAGGCTGGAGTGCAGTGGTGTGATCTTGGCTCACTGCAACCTCTGTCTCCCGGGTTCAAGCAATTCTCCTGCCTCAGCCTCCTGAGTATCTGGGATTACAGGCGCACGCCACCACACCCAGCTAATTTTTGTATTTTTAGTAGAGACAGGGTTTCACCATGTTGGCCAGGCTGATCTCGAACTCCTGATCTCAGGAGATCTGCCCGCCTCAGCCTCCCAAAGTGCTGGGATAACAGGTGTGAGCCACCACGCTTGGCTGGGGCAGCTTTTCTTTAATACACAAACTGAGGAAATGACCCTGCAAATTTCAGGGCTTAGAAAGCCTTTATACGGAATCACAGATGAAATGCTTCTTGGGAAATTCACATGACACAGCGCCACATCATACCTGCTCTGCCAGGGCCTCCATGGGGGTGATGTACACACAACGCCCCTCTGAGCTCTGCAGCAGCATCCGCAGGATGGCAAACTCTGCACAAATGGTCTTCCCGCTGCCCGTGGGGGCCCCCACAAACACGTTGTCGTCACTGTTGTACACAGTGTTAAACACTGGAAACCAACAGAAAAAAGCAGTGTGAGTATCAAGAAGAAGAGACGGACTGGGACATGGATCACTTGTCAAAACAAAGGACAACATAAGAAATGAAGTCAGGCAGTTCTGGAGTGCAGACAGAGGAGCTATGGCATCCAAGCCTCTAACTCCCAGCCGGCCCTACTGTACCCCCTCACCTGCTCCCACTTAACAGTTAAAGGGGAAGAGGCCAAGATCAAGAGCCCAGGTCCCCTGGAGATGTGTAGGATGACAACAAAAGCAAAGCAAAAGAAGCCACACATTCTTCTTTGCTTCTCAGGGACTAGGATGCGGGACAGAAAGGAACTGGATCCCTTTCTCTGCCCCTTCAACACTCTCCTGCATTTCCTAGAAATAGCCTAAGGTAGAAAGTAAGAGCCTTAGCCCTGGCATCAAGACTGAATTAAGCCGGGCGCAGTGGCTCAAGCCTGTAATCCCAGCACTTTGGGAGGCCGAGGCGGGCAGATCACGAGGTCAGGAGATCGAGACCATCCTGGCTAACACGGTGAAACCCCGTCGCTACTAAAAATACAAAAAATTAGCCGGACGTGTTGGCGGGCACCTGTAGTCCCAGCTACTCGGGAGGCTGAGGCAGGAGAATGGCGTGAACCCAGGAGGCAGAGCTTGCAGTGAGCCGAGATCGCACCACTGCACTCCAGCCTGGGGGACAGAGCAAGACTCCGTCTCAAAAAAAAAGACTGAATTAAAATCCAAGTTCTACTATTTATCAGTTGGTTCAACTGGGGCACCCTCTATGCCTCAGTTCCTCACCTATAAAATGGAACACTAATGGCAGTATCTCCAACAGAGATTCCTTTTAGGCTTGGTGGGAGGAATAAGAGAGAAAACACCAGTAACGTACTCAGCCAAGAACTGAGAAAACAGTGCCTGCACTGTGAATGTCCCCGTTATTTATCATGATGTGGGGGAGGAGGCCTCAGTGCCACCCCATGGTTCTGGTTCAATACTTGAGCGCCAGGGGCAGGCCTCTAAGCCTCCTGGGCCCAAGAAATGACCATGCCATGTAAGGCCTTGCTCTACTGCCCCTCCACAGTGACACATGCAGAGCAGCAAAGCAACCAAAGGCTTCTGACAAAGGAAAAAGTCCTGGTGGGTCCCAGGGGTCACACTGAGGAGCTCCCAGGCCTACCAAGTGCCTGAGCACCCCCACTCCCCTGCCTGCCACAGAACACATCTGTCTCCTGGTGACTTCAAAAGCCTCCAGAGGAGGGATGGAAACACTTACCCTGGGTCTGGATGGGATTGAAGAAAGGAAATTTATCTTGGTAAAGACTCTCAAAGGCACTGTTTCTCAGAGCAGACACGGGCAAGGGCTGCAGGTCCAAAAGTTCAGTTGGAGGTGGGTACTTCTCCGGCAGGATCAGGTGCCGGAAGGAGACAGGCAGCTGGGTCTCACAAGCTGCCAGAAAAGAAACAGGAAGGATATAAGCAGTGCTCTCTTTACCTCACTGGCCTCTAGATCCCCTCCATGAACACTGGAAACCTAGGCAGCATATGTATCACTCTGTCCCCAGCAAAGGCAAGCCCAGGACAAAGTGCAAGACATTCTTCTACTGTCACTCACAGAGCCAGCGGTCAGACACCACTCGGATGAAGTACTGAGGGGGCAGCGGTTCAAAGACAGGCACGAAGAATGTAATGAGGTGCTCGTCCTGGGCGTACTTGGCCTTGAGGAGAAAATACTCATGGTGCAGAATCACCTCGCTGTCCACGTCCTCCACCAGAATCCAGAAAGCCTCGGATGAACCATGCACCTGCCAACAGGAGCAAGGGTAAAAGGAATGTGAGTCAACGTAGACTGAGCGCCTCCAATCCAGCTCCTCTGCCTGGCAACATAGACTGAGCACCTCCAATCCAGCACCTCTGCCCAGCAAAGCCTCACCTTTTCATCCCACTGGAAGTCCGGCGTGATGGTCAGCTCCACCTTCAGGGTGGAGCGTGTGATAGGCTGCAGGTGCACTGACAACTCCAACTTGGGAAACAGATGGACATATTTGTGGATGGTCTTCCCCATCTTTGGCATGCGGATAAGCTCCCCTATGAAGAAATGAGAGTACTGAGGCTGCAGCCCAGCCTGCCTACTATACTGCAAACTGGGCCTGAGGGCCACTGTGGGAAAGGGGTAGGGTCTCCCTTTATGGTCAGTGGAGCCCAGGATTCCAAGTCCCCAGACCAAGGGCCAGCCTGTACTTCAGTGGGACTTGGGGAGTGAACACAGGATACTAATGCACAGGCCTAGGAACAGGAAGACTGCATAGGCAAACTGGGAGAGACACCCAAGCAGTGAGGACAAGGGCAAGAGCGTCCCACACACCGATCTCATTATGATTCAGGTCATAGAGACGCTCAAAGGGGAAATTCTTCTTCTCAATCTTCTTCACTACTTCCTCAGGGAGTTTCCGGAACTGGCGCAGAGGACACATGGACTGCCACCTATCCAGGAAGGAGGCAAAGCTGTTGGTCCCTTCTGCAGGGATGTGACAAACCACCCACTTCATGGCTTCCAATAGTTTAGCAGTGACTACACAAAACATAGTCATTAAAGGCAGACACTGACACTGTGCCAGCCCTGGCCTCCACCACAGAGGGCCTTCCCTCTTCTCAACGTGCACCAAGGTTCAGGTCATACTTCCGACGTCAGGTCTGGAGATCAGATGCACCCTGAGGCTTTCCCATCAGACCCTTGGGTTGGGGACCCCCACTCACGATGACCAGCATCCAGCTCACTGGGTCCTTACATGCGTTTGTCGATCATCTTGCAGAGGTTCAGGGTCTTGTCTGTAAGCTGTGCCCAACCTCGGTTCAGGACAATTTCAAATATCGCTCGCATCAACCGGCCAGCAGACTAGGCAAAGAAGCAGCATTCCCACTGTTAAGTCTCGACTATCCCCAGGCCTAGTGAGCCACTCTACACGCGGTTTCATTACCTCCAGCTCTGACACAACCACCCACCCCAACTCAAAGGCAAAGTCCCCTCTGTCTTTACGCCTTTCTCCGTTCCATATAGTAGATGCTTGCCGAATGGGGAACAATTAGAAGAGTGCGGCTCAAGGTCACTGCACAACATTTTAACTTAACATTCACTGCATGATTTTTTTTTTTTTTTTTTTTTGAGATGGAGTCTCACTCTGTCGCCCAGGCTGGAGTGCAGTGGCACAATCTCGGCTCACTGTAAGCTCCGCCTCCCGGGTTCACACCATTCTCCTGCCTCAGCCTCTCCGAGTAGCTGGGACTACAGGCGCCTACAGGCGCCCGCCACCACACCCGGCTAATTTTTTGTATTTTTAGTAGAGACAGGGTTTCACCGTGGTCTCGATCTCCTGACCTCGTGATCCAACCGCCTCGGCCTCCCAAAGTGCTGGGATTACAAGCGTGAGCCACCGCGCCCGGCCTCACTGCATGATTTTAAAGCTTTTGACTCATTTAGCATTTAGAGTTCTAGGAAGAGTTGAGGGTACCAGTGACCTGTTCTTAGAGGTAAAGATGAAGAGCAGCTAATAAAACCTTGTGCCATTTTTGGATTTATTTACGAGCTGTGCAGCAACAGTGGGAAATCACTTCGCTGCTGGGAAGCAGACACTGCGTGCTGTGGCTCTTCCTGTCTCTCTGAGGGCCTGTGGAGCCTCGAAGCATTCCCTCCTAAGGTCTTATCTTTCCCACGTGCTCAAGATGTGTACTACAGAGTGGCTGCACCACACATGCACCAACCAACTACCCGGCAAGAGCAGAACTAAGCACTCCTCCCATCTCACTAGGGTCAGGCCTCCTTTTCCCAGGATGCACACAGCACACAGGGATTGAACTGTTCAGGCCCCTTCTCACAGCTGCCATACAACTCCGCCCTCACCTGTGTGACATACACCATGTCAGCCATCAGTGCAAAGCCCTCCAATTTCAGCTGTGAGATGAAGGCTTGCAGAAGAACGTTGATCTGTAAAGAAGCAAAATCAGCCAGCAGGAGACCAATCACTGAACAGTCCAAGAAAGGGAATTACATTTCTGCTCTGAGCATCCAGGCCAGGTGAGATTCTCTACAGGTCTTGATTTACAAATACTAAATAATTGTTATTTCATATAAAAAGAACATGCGAGAAGGCTGCAAAAACTAGGAGAACTGAGCAGGAAACTACACATGAACCCAAATTCAAGGTTCATCTTTTAGAAGATTATGAAAACCACTTAATCCTCATCCTGATCAAAGCAAAGAGGAGAGGAGCTCACCTTGGCACTGGGTTCCTCAATGCTTTCCTTTACAGGGATGGGCACCCTCTCCAGCAACTTCTGCAGCTCCAGCTTCTCCTCCTGCCACAAGGAGGAAAAGGTCAAGGGAAAGCCTTGTGGCCGAGGAGGGACACCATTCAGTGACTTGGTGAGCACCAACTCCCCACCCCATCATGCTGCATAGGCTCACCTCTCTCACTGTGATGTTCTTGAACTCAGAGGACAACGAGAAGACCCTGAAAAGCTCAATCTCACTCAGGGTGGGCTTCAGCAGCTGGTTGTAAGTCTGCACTGTATCATTGGTGATGTAGTAGTGGCTGGCTATACGGCCCAGTTCTGTCACCTGGAGAGAAGGTAGACTCAATCCAGTGCTGACTATTAATGAGCTCCAACCTCTAACTGTAGACCATAAGTTATTGTCCTACAGGGTTTTTGTACTTTTTTTTGGTAAAGTGTATGACCCAATGTCATTATTGTCCTAATAGGACAACTGGATGAAGTCACAGCAGTACAACTGCCAGGCCCAGGCACATGAAGAAAAATAGCACAATAAGCTGGCCCACAGTGAAATGATGTCTGCACAGACAAGACAGCTGAATTATCCACCTCAAGTTATGGGAAAAGCTACCCATTTTTCTGCTGTTCTAAGCAACAGGTGATTAGATAGGCAGTACTCACATCAAGACAGCAATCTGAAAAATTTTCTCCTGGGCAACAACTTCTACTGAGACCTTTGCCTCAAAACCCTCACCCCACGCACCTGGAAGTTGCCCGTCTTCTTGTCATACTTGACCAGATTGTTCTTGTCCAGCATCAGGGCAGCTGTGTGAACCAGATCTAGTCGGCGCTGATCCAGCAGGGGATCTCCCTTGAGGTCATCATGAGAGATGCCATAGAGGGTTGGGGATCGCAGCATTCGGATATACAGGTAGGCATAGCCCAGCCAGTTCACCGCATCCTACAAGACACAGCTCATGGTTCTTAGCATGGAGAAACTCTTGATGTCCAAATGAAAGGCTCCCATGAATTGCTTAGAAATTAATTCCCAACTACAAGGATGCATATTACATCATATTCTTAATGTTTTTAGCATTTCATTATTAAAAAGATCTAAGCATCTTCTAAGATCTTGGTAACAAGGGGAACTATCTGCCAGACCCAAGATGTGGGTGCAGGGATGGAGGGCCTCGGACGCTGCTGGCCCGCAGCACAATAGGGACCAACCCACTCCTGATGCCTCGGTGTCTGTGGGGAAAGCACGAAGCACAACAGGCAGAGTCCTCCCCTACCTTGGCATTCTGGACATTTCCTAGCACGATTTCTGCGTTGAGCATGTCAGGAAGCTTCGAAACCATCTGGCTTTCAATAGGAAGTTGTTGATTGAGGAGGGACAGGTAGTACTGTAGCTCTCCATGAGATGTGATGAGTATGCCTTCGCCCTTGGTGTCATACTGGGGTCTTCCGGCACGTCCCAGCATCTAGATCAGAGACAGCAAACCAAGAATGCTATAGCAAGAGAATGTCTGATTTTGATGCAGGGATCTACATTACAGAACCAGGCCTCTGATCTGCTAGCTTTCCAGCATCCCTGCATTTCAGGCAAGGACACTGATCCCCACTGAGAATAAACTCAAAGGTTCTGTACCTGCAGAATGTCCAGTGCTCCCAGTTCTGTCCAACGCCCCTTCTCTGGACTGTACACCTGGGTGCCTTTGATGATGACTGTATGTGCAGGGAGATTCACACCCCAAGCTAGAGTTGCTGTGGAAACTAAAACCTACAGAGGCAAAACAAGGTAATGAGGAGAACAGATACCACCACCAGGGGTTAATATCCCTGGCTTCTCTAGGCAGTTGGCCTCAGAGCTTCTATCAGGACTAGCTGGTAGGGCGCGTGGGGTCCCACTACTTGTCAATGTGACACCAGAATAAAGAGGAAAGGTTTCCTTGGGTTCCTCATCTATTCAGGAATGAACATTTCAAAGTTCCAGAGGCACAAGTGCAGACTTGTATTAAACAACCTTAAAGTTACTAGAAAAGGTAAAACAGAGGCTATCCGGAAAGAGGGAACGACAGGGGCACGCGTGCCCCCATGAGACACTGTTTGGAGCTATCTGAAGTCTCCAAAGTGCTTGCTTCACTATGCTTCTCAGACTGTCCTAAACTCACTCATCTTCCCTCACGCAAGGTGTGAAGAGTTGGGAGAGTAGCATAAGGTTCTATTTATTGTATCCACCACAACCCTCTGACCTGGGCTAGCTGGGCCAGAAGCAATAAAGTACCACAAGCAAACATGGCACAACCTTGACATTGCCCGTCTTCTGAAGTATGTCCCACCTGCTCCTCCAAACACTTTGCACCCCCTCACCTGAATATGTTTATCAGCAAAAAGATCCTCCACGAGTGTTCGGTCAACCCTGGTCATGCCTGCATGATGAATAGCAAAGCCATAAGGCAGAAGATCCTTCAGCTCCAGGTTCTGTGGAACAAAGAACCAGGGATGAGGCGAGCCTTCCCGTAGGACTCATCCAAGGACTAAGGAAATCTCTTCCCATGAGACCCTGCCCCTTAACTATTATGTGGAATAGTAATAATCACATCCAGACAATCAACCTTAACCCATGGGAAACAATAATACCACAGTACAGTCCTGGAGGAGCTGTCTGGGGCCTCAGATGGACACAGCTGCCAGGTAGGAATGAGAGAACCCAGCCGGCCCCTCCTCACCTTGCACTGCTCAGCTTCTGTTCGCAGGACTTCCGTGGAGGCTGAGCCCTCCCTCAGAAACAGACCCAGAGTGTCCTTTTCTAGGCACATGTCCCGGATGGCCCTGGCTGTCTTTCCAGTCTCCTTCCGGGAGTGGACAAACACCAGCACCTAAGGAGAAGCCACAGTTTGCCACAGTCACGAGACACTCACAGCCCCAGGGCACCTGCAGCAGGAAGCAGAAGTTGCACCATCACCATCAGAAGCCAAGGTCCTGGAGAGGGGCAAGGGCAGGAATGTGTGCAGGCTCAGAGGAAGCCTAAACATGGCTGGAAAGACTTTAAGGGAATGCATCCACCAAGTTCACAGTCCTGGAGCTGAGAAATTAAACCAACTTCAACATCCTATCTTGAACAGCAACTTTAAATAGACTACGACTACAAATTCAGGCCTCTCAACTCAGAATTTATGTTCAAGCACCCAACAA
This sequence comes from Hylobates moloch, assembly GCF_009828535.3. Classification (NCBI taxonomy): domain Eukaryota; kingdom Metazoa; phylum Chordata; class Mammalia; order Primates; family Hylobatidae; genus Hylobates; species Hylobates moloch. The sequence goes on along the minus strand of NW_026652290.1, from coordinate 46,176,770 downwards.
GAGTCAAAGCTGCATGAAAATGTGTCTGCAAAATAACAGCTAAAACATTACACTACTTACAAAAGGATTTAGGAAATAAGTCTGAGACTAGTACAGTGTTGTAGGAAATGAAGTCTTCCTAGTATTTAGTGCCAAGAAAAGATCTGTCTCTTCATATAAATTCATATGCTTCATCAGACAAAAAGAAATACAAAACCAGTCACTTTTCCTTATTTTTTGTCTTAGTTAACATTGCTCAACTCGACTTTCAATTTAAAAATTCTATCACACTGTCTAGTAAAAAGCCCTCTTCACTAGTTTTTCATTTTCCTCTTTTTATTGTCTTGCATTTTTGGTGTAAGCGACCCCAAATCTTTTACGGAGGGACCCTGGATAACGTGAATGCACAAAACGATTATCTGGGACTGGGGATTGCTTGCTGGGGGAATTTTTAATTCTCCAAACTCTCTAATAGTTGTAGGGCTCTTCATGCTATCTATTTCATCTGGGCTGAGTTTTGCTAGTTAACTGGTAGTTGTTGGAGAACTGGTCCATTTCTTCTGAATTTTTAAAGTTATGAGCATAAAATTACTCATAGTATTCCCTTATTATCCTTCCAGTGGCTATAGGTTCTGTAGTAATATTCCATTTCATAGCTGATATTGGTGATTTATGTTGTGTCTTCTCTCTTTTAATTTCTGTCAATCTTCCCCAATTATTGGTGAATCAAACATTCGAAAGAATGGGGTTCAAGAGTAACCATAAACTATAGGCAAACCTGATTTTTTCCAGCATGTTCCATGATTTTTTCATAGACGATTTCATTCATGATCTGGAAACGCTTGATAGCTTTTTTCTCTGTGATACCCACATATGTCTGTTCCAGAGGCACTGGACGGAAGCTAGAAGTTCAAATGTTAGACAAATGAGGCTTTGGCAGAAAATACTGCGGGAATAAACAGTCTTTTTCATTGCCCCAAGAGCAATATTCCTCCTTTATGATTCACACCACATCCAAACCCAAAGGCCCTTCTAAAACCCAACCCAGTAGCACTTCTTGGAAAAGGGGAAGGAGAGCAGGATGGTCACCTTGGCAGAACTTTGCCCAGTCTTTTCTGATACCTGTTGTCAAAGTAAAAGAGACCCTTGGCAGGGTCAACACGTAGAAAGGTGGCTACATCTTCATAGTTAGGTAGGGTGGCACTGAGACCAATGAGTCGGACATCCTCTTGGGTCATCTCAATGTTTCGGATGGCCCTGGCCACCAAAGCTTCTAAGACAGGACCTCTGTCATCGTGGAGAAGATGGATCTCATCCTACGGAATTGGAGGACTAGTCATTACAAAGGCTAGTGCCTACAGAAAAGGCAGCAAAGAAACATTTCGCATGAAAACCCAGCAAACCCGCCTTGACGCAACTGGCCTCTATAGTCTACGAGTGCTCCCAACTCACCAGAATGATGAGCCGCACCAGCTGGGTGTAGGTGCGCTCGCCACCCTTGCGGGTGATGATGTCCCACTTCTCGGGGGTGCAGACGATGATCTGAGTGGCACTGATCTCTTCTTTGCACAGCTGGTGGTCCCCAGTCAGTTCAGCAACAGTGATGCCATAAGTGGCCAGGCGCTGTGGGAGGAAAACTACATTAGGCAGGAATGCTTGAAGGGGCCAGGACACCGTGCTCTCTGTTTGGGCAACTGGAGTGTAGGGCATTGGGAGCAGGCATCAACCCATCAGGTGAATACAAGGCGAATCAGATCTTATGAACATATCTTCCTCAAACAAATCCAAATTTAACTCAGGCAAATAAAGCAGACAAAAGATCTCTGGGGGCCAGGCACGGTGGCTCATGGCTGTAATCCTAGCACTTTCAGTGGCCAACGCAGGCAGAATGCTTGAGCCCAGGAGTTCCAGACCATGTTGAAACCCTGTCTCTACAAAAAATATAAAAATTAGCTAATCTAGTTGTACATGTCTATAATCACAGCTACCAGGGAGGCTGAAGTGGGAGGAGCACTTGAGCCTGGGAAGTTAAGGCTGCAGTGAGCCATGATTGTGCCATTGCACTGCAGCTTGGGCGACAGCGAGACCCTGTCTCAAAAAAAAAAAAAAAAAAAAAAAATGATCTCTGGGAACTCTGTACACAAGAGGAAGAAATGGCAACTTGTAGATAACAAGACCTACAATAACACCACTAGGTCTATTATCATGCACATCCATTTGATGTTCATAAATACTTCAATAACACAAATGATACCAACTGCAGAAAATTGCCATGGAGAGGATGAAAGAAAGACGCTAACCCTTGTAAAAGATGGCTCAGGACATTCTTACTTCAGAAACTCTGTACCTGGGTTAAGTTCCATCTTGGAAATGGGGAGAGAAAAATAAAAAAAATCCCAGGAGGCATTCCAGAGATGCCCTAATACAAGAAGCGGTGAGGTCCAGGCCTGTCCACAACACTTTGATAGCTGCGCCCAGTATCCTCTGGAGGAAAGTTCTACTCCCTCACCTTTCCAAAGCTGCCCACCATCTCCTGCACCAAGGAGCGCATGGGGGCAATGTAGATAATCTTGAAGTCATCCACATTGATGGTGCCGTCCATGTTTATGTGTTTCCCGATCTCCCGGAGCATGCACATCAGGGCCACGTTGGTCTTCCCGGCACCCTACGGGAGAGGTCAGGGATGAGAACGCCTATTCACCTGGTTATTCTCACTGCCCTAACTTCCATGGGCTTATTTCTCAAATAGAGACTAGAGCTTGTCCTGGGCACTTTATCCTACTATTTAACCTCTCTTCCATCAAAGGACAAAGAATTAGGGGGTGGGGGTGGAGACAAAAAACAATCTTGCAACGGAAACTCCACACCACATTCTTTTTTTTCTGTTTTGTTTTTTTGGTTTTTTTTGTTTGTTTGTATTATTATACTTTAGGTTTTAGGGTACATGTGCACAATGTGCAGGTTTGTTACATATGTATCCATGTGCCATGTTGATTTCCTGCACCCAGTAACTCGTCATTTAGCATTAGGTGTATCTCCTAATGCTATCCCTCCTCCCTCCCCCAACCCCACAACAGTCCCCGGAGTGTGATGTTCCCCTTCCTGTGTCCATGAGTTCTCATCGTTCAATTCCCACCTATGAGTGAGAACATGCGGTGTTTGGTTTTTTGTCCTTGCGATAGTTTACTGAGAATGATGTTTTCCAATTTCATCCATGTCCCTACAAAGGACATCAACTCATCATTTTTTATGGCTGCATAGTATTCCATGGTGTATATGCTCCACACCACATTCTACAAGAAAAAAGCAGGCAGGGTGGCGCTTACAGTAGGAGCACACAGCAGCAGATTCTCATCCGTCTCAAGGGCAGCACGGTAGAGCTTACTCTGGATCCGATTCAGTGTTTTGAAGCCCTCAAACCCAGCCTGGGCATACTTTGGCAGCTTTTCCACTGGAAGCAGTTGCTAGAAGAAAAGAAGTGCCATCAATATCATGTTGGCAGCATCCTTGAGCAGACTGTTATTGTGGGATTGCCAGGATTTTGTTCCCTGGCAATCTCTTTGCATAACTCTCCATTAAAGGTCAGTCCAGAGATCAATATTGTCCCCTGGGCTCAAAATCAGAATGGGAAAATTCTGTTGCAGCTTTCACCCCTGAAATAAACTATATATGAAACTAGGCTACATTCTGGTCAATGGTTGAAACCCAAACCAGGAGGTGAACTGAGCAGAGAACTGAGGAAAGTAATTCACTTACTTCTTCTGAGCCAAAGGGCTTGGGCTTCAGAGCAGGCACATGCACCTCTTCATAGCCCTTACGCTGGCGACGGAAGGATCCATCAGGAAGCTGACAGCGTTTATTGGCCATAAAGTGGCTCCCTTGGGTAAAAACCAGGTCCTCCAAGTCCAGAACCTGCCGTGGAGCCAGTGCCTGGGAATGTGAAAGACAAAAACACAAAGGAAGTAAGCAAGCCAAGCAAGCGAGTTCTCCATCCATCAAGGCCTGGGAAATAAATTACCCTGGATCCTACCTCTCCACCCTGGTCAAGATCCATGGTTTCCAGATCTGTGTCCATTCGAGACTGACGCACTCGCTCTCTCCGGGACCTTTCCTCCTGTAGTGGACAAAGATAAAAATCACAAAAACAATTCATCAGTATCATAGGTTCTTGTCCTTTTCTATCCCTGCTTAGCTAATACTTGAGTCATAGGTGCTGACTAGTAAGTCGTCAAACAGAAAGACAATGCTTTACATGGGGACCACCAGAATGATCAAAGCAAACAAACACTTTCAAAGGGGCAATGCGCAGTACAGGGATGCCACAAATAGACATTCTATAATTAAGTACAAAGGGCTACCCCTGAGGGGTAGAAGTGTGGGTTCCATTAAGCAAGCATATGTGTTCTGTTACTCTATTTTAGTAAACACCATGTATATACTGTGTAAATAAACAATAAAGGTCCCCACAGTGCTGGTGAAAGATAGCAGCAGGTCACTTGTCTCATGACCAAACCAATGTGGATGTGTTGATTCTAACCTGTATGCAGTGATAAACCCCAAAGAATTTAGAGAAATTACTTTTTCAACTTCCACTTTTAACATGAATTTAGCTTCATGCTGCAATCTTCTAGCCACCGTTAGCTCAGAAATCAGACAGATAAACCAACCCAGTCCTTACTCGGATCAGATCCTCCTTCTCGGTTTCATGAAGCTGGTAGAGGAACTTGGATAGCTCTGGGTCAGCTTCCATCTTTCCCATAATCCTTTCCTTTTCAGCTTCACTTTGTGCGCTGGCCAGCAAGGTACAGTATAAAACTACCCACAACAAAAGGAACAAAGGAAAAGTGAGGAGGAGGAAATAAGGCAAAAAACCATCCTTAGGGTAGAAAGAAGAAAAATAAAAGAAGCACTTAGGCTGTGAGAACAACAGAATCTCTATGTCACACATGCACACATATGTACTCACTCTGCAGGAAGACCCCAGCATATACTCACTCATCATCCTGTGCTGCCGCAACACTTTAATGAAATCAAAGGTGTTGAAACCAAGCAGCAGAACCAGCTGATTCTCACATTCCCGATCATCACTGGCCGTCTGCAGAGAGCAGGTAACACCACCAATAAAGACAAAGCCATCTGCCACTTCATATGCTGTCCCCACGTGCTAAGATACACTAAATATACAACTATTGTCATCTTGGTCATACCTTCAAAATCTCCAATACTTCATCTGCCTTCTTCTGCGACACGATGGCATCATCATAGAAACGACTGAGCTGCCGCTGTAGCCAAAATGCATCAATATCCCGAGGGTGCAAATCCTTCTTCTTGGAACTCATCAGTTCACCTGAGGCTACGAGCTATAAAAGTAACCAGGCATTTAGCTCACCAGGTCTCTGCCAGCCTCGATCACTTTGCCACTACCCTGCAACCAAGTTCTACTTGCCACCCCACAGCCCACCTTCTGATGAGGACTTTCCAGAGGGAAAAACTCTGGAATATTGAGTTCAGAAGCACACCAGACTAAGATTCCATCAACATACATCTTTGGGAAGGAAGAAAACCAACTGAAATCTTAAGAAACTCTAGACACTAAGTGTTTATTATAGTTCACTCCAGCAAAAAGTGGCTCAATAAATGTAACAGGATCTGGGCACGGGGAAGAAGCACTAACACCCAGAAGTAACCTTGTAGCAATGAGAAAGAGCAAACTGAACTTACATTAGCCGAGAGGGTGCAGCGCACGACAGCCTCGTCCCCTTCCATGTCGTCATCAGATGCCTCTTCTCGAACCTCCCCGTACACATCTTCATCACCTTCCTGTGGAAATGGCCCCAACTCAACCATGATCTGGAGCTGATCCTGCATCACCACAGAACCTCTCCCTCAAGACACCCTAAATTAGCTCAATGGGTAGAGAAATGGCTTTGGGGTGAAACCGAGAGCCTATTGGAACCAAGGTCAGCCTTATTCCAGTGGACATAGAATGACTGCTTAGCACAACTTATTAGATGCATCTACTTTCTATTTCTCACCTTAGGCTGCTACAATGGCAATCAACTGGATCATAGCCTCTCTCTAATACACACACAATCAACACTCAAAAACAGTGATCAGCTAAGGAGAGAAGAGCTATACAGAGGCATGCCTGGGAAAGCAGGTGGTGACTCAGGAATGAAGAGATCACACTTAGCCTGCTCACCACTCTGTTTACTCATACACTGCACATTAGGCATACTTGGCATAGTGTCACAGTCAAAGCAGGTACTTCAATAATGAGCACTGTTAAATGAATGAACTGCTAAAAGCAAAGCAGTTTGTTGCTACTTAAAATCATCAAATCCTATTAACTATACTGTAGGAAGAGGCTTAGCAATCACCTATTGAAGTGGCCTCATTTTATAGAAGGAGAAACTGAGGCAAGATGACCTGCCAAGACACAGGACTCAAATTCAGAAGTCTTGGCTCCTAGTCCTCTGACTCTCCCCGTGCGACCCCTTCTTCCAGCCCTGGTATATATACTGGGGCTCCATTTTCCCTTTCAGGAGCCACATCTACTCACTGAGAACTCTAAGGCACTCTGTAATTTTTTCAAAGTACCCCACTTATTCCTATTTAGTTATATTCAAGGAATTCTATTAGACAGTAAACATTAACCCCAGTGACTTAACCATGTACGAACTATGTCTGTGCTCTAGGGCAAATGTGCAATCTTTTAGTCGGTCACAGTAATAAAAAACGGAAAAATATTGTAATAAGGTTAAAATGCAGTAAAACACAGCAGATACATTCTCAATGAAAGTATTCACTGTACTTTATCTTTTTTTCTTTCTTTTTGCTGATCCACTTGGTATATTTTAAATAATTATATTGTGGCCGGGCATGGTGGCTCACACCTGTAATCCCAGCACTTTGGGAGGCCGTGGGGGGCGGATCACCTGAGGTCAGGAGATCAAGACCATCTTGGCTAACACGGTGAAACCCCGTCTCTACTAAAAATATAAAAAATTAGCCGAGCGTAGTGGCGGGTGCCTGTAGTCCCAGCTGCTCGGGAGGCTGAGGCAGGAGAATGGCGTGAACCTGGGAGGCAGAGCTTGCACTGAGCCGAGATCGCGCCACTGCACTCCAACCTGGGCGACAGCGAAGACTCCGTTTCAAAAAAAAAAAAATTATATCGCTTTACATTTGTTAGTTTAAATTTGCGATAGCAAAGTTAAAAGATAACTGCATTTTTTTTTTTAAGCAAAAGAACATATAATGCCCAAGTCTGAAACCCATACAACACCATAAAATTTATCTGGTTTAAACTAGGGAGCTTCTTTACACTAGAAGGGGTCCCTTTACTGTAATCAACTTCAAAAACAAGAACGGACTGGGTCTGTTTGCTTTATCACTCACCTCCTCATCAGACTCAAACTGCACATTCACACCGTATGTCTCATCAATGTTGTCATCTGAAACAATGAAGGATTAGAAAAAGAGGGCAGTGAATGGCTAGTAAAACAAGGCACTCTGGAGCCAATGTCCTCCCCAACTACCTCTCCTCAGGAAAGATCTAAGTGCTAAGGACACATACAGACACTTAGATGATCAACATGAGAGAGCCACCTATGCTGCCACTGCCAAGACCTTCTCCACCTGCCAGCCTTGGAGTCAGCCCAGCTCTGCTTGCCCAACCACTTGAGCCCCCAAGGCTCTGCCCACATTTTCTCATATTCCACACAATAAAAGGGTCTCAGAGTAAGGAACAGCTGCTGGAATCTAGGGATTCTGGTGTCCATCAATTGTAACTCTTCAAAAAACACAGAACAGATTATGGGAACTCACTGACATTAAGGTTTTTAAATGAATGATGCTAGAAGATGCATGTTTAGGGGTCAACAACCAGTGAACATGATCAGGACATAAAGAGCTCACTTACCCATATTTTGGATTTCCTTGTCTCCACCATAGTCTGTGATCTTTTTGCCCAGGTTCACTAGCACATGGTATCTGGTATCATCTGTTTGACCCAGCAGCAGGTCAATCTCCTTTCGCCTTTCCTTGTCCCGCAGCTTTTCATTTTTTAGAACAGCTAGAACTTCATCAGCGGCCCCACAAAGGATATCACGTGGCTGGTGTCAAGAAACAACCAACCAATATTGAGAATGATGACAGGCAAAACATCACCAACCAGGTGCATGTGGCAGCAGGATGTAAAGAGCCACACCTCTTCAAAACCTGCCGCATACTAGGCTCTGACCTTTCTCATTAATGCTGATTTAAAATGCCACAACTAAAGGAAGACTTGTCTGTTTTTAAAAAGATTAGCTGGGTGGTCTCAAGCAGCAGGACATAGCTTCCACAACAGCTTGCCACGTCTCCAGGTGGTAGTCACTTGGCAGACCTCCTCTAGCTTGCCACACTTTTGTAATTCTTTGTCCTCACTTCCTCTAGCACCCACCTCAACAGAGCTCCTCAGACTCATAATGGTCCCCAATCTAATCACACATGTGTAATTGTTAGGAACATAGATTCTAGAGATAAACTATCTGGATCATATCTTGGCTCTGCCAAATACTACTTCTGTGACTTGGGAAAATTACTTAACTATTCTTGCCTCACTTCTCTCTTCTATAAAATGGAAAATGAATATTAACAGCACCTATTCATGGAGTTATGTGTGTGAGGGGGGGAAGACACGTGCTGTTCCACACAAATCGAGTGCTCAGTAAATATAAGCCACTTCTGCCAACCAGTACAGCCCACAAGAGGATCCAGAGAAAAGATTCAGTCTCCCAGCTGTGACCCTCTCCCTTTCTGACACATGGTCTCATCATCTGGCCACCTCGCTGAGAATACAGAAATAAAGCAAACTCGTTTTTTTCTATACTCTCACAACAATTAACACAGAAGGCTTCTGTGACAATTCCTCCCCACCAGCAACCAATCCAAAAATTGTGCAGTGGACACAAGCTGGGGGTCCTCAAATTCAATTCCGTTCCAACGCTAACTACCTGGAGATAGGGTCAGATCCCAGAGGCTGAGGACTCAGTCCCACGAGCCTGCCTCCCACTTCATGATGCCAGTCACAAGCACAGGTTGTTTGACCTGTGCTTCTCACTATACAGCTATAAATCGAGGTTTCCACAATCCCCTTTTGGGGTTCAACTAATTTGCTAGAGCAGATCAGGGAAACACTTATTTTTACTATAAGGCATATTACAAAAGATGCCTACCGAAAGACAACAGATGGAAGAGGTACACAGGGCAGGCATGTGGGAAGGGGTGTGGCGCTACCAGGCCCTCTCAGGTGCACCACCCTCCAGAAACCTCCATGTGTGCAGCTATCCGCAAACTCTCTAAACCTAGTCCTTTTGGGGTTTTTATGGAGGCTTCATTATGTAGGCATGATTGATTCAATGACCAGCCTCCATTCTGAACTACCTAGGTGCTGCCAGCCATCAGTCAACTCATCAGCATACAGAAAGATACTTATCACGTCGAAGATTCCAAGGATCTTAGAAGCTGTATGCCAGAAAATGAAATAAAGACCTAATATATATTTCACAATATCACACTCACCTGGTCCCCAAGAGCAGCCTGGATGAAGCTGAGCAGCACCTCATAGGTCTCCCGGGTCTCTTTAGTTTTGGGCTTGTAGATGATGCCCACCATCTCATCAATGCCCTCCGACAGCAGAGTATAACCCTTCATCTTGTTGATGTCATGCCGGTCCTCATCACGCTTTCTTCGCCTAATGGACGAATGCAATGTGATATTGAATGGCAGAACCTTTTGTTCCCAAGGGAAAACTGGATCAAGCCCACCCTCTTCTCCTCAGCTTTATGGAAAGAAGTTAATACCTGAAAACAGGTACCTGAGCCTCAGTAAATGATTCTGTTAGGCCTTAATCACTTGTAGGAGTATTTCTTTATGGGACACAGTGACAGAAAGAAAAATTCCCTATCATCTTCTCACTAGATGCACTAAACATTACAATGAGATTATGTTTCTCACTTAAAAAATACAACCCTTCGGCCAGGTGCAGTGGTTCACGCCTGTAATCCCAACATTTTGGGAGGCCAAGGCAGGCGGATCACCTGAGGTCAGGAGTTCAAGACCAACCTGGCCAACATGGAGAAACCCTGTATCTACTAAAAATACAAAAATTAGCCGGACACAGTGGCGAGTGCCTGTAATCCCAGCTACTCAGGAGGCTGAGGCAGGAGAATTGCTTGAACCCAGGAGGTGGAGGTTGCTGTGAGCAGAGATCACGCCACTGCACTCCAGCCTGGGTGACAGAGTGAGATTCCGTCTCAAAAAAAAAAAAAAAAAAAAAAAAAAAGTACAACCTTTCATACGTTGTATGAGACAATTATATAATAGGATTTTGACTAGTTTTTCACCTCTCAAATGCATTTTCCTTTTCTAGCTAGAGAAACAAGCTCTAACAGAATCTACTGCCGTAGACTATCAACAAAGTATAACAAAACTGGAAAAGAAAATATAGCACACAGTGGAGATAATGTATTAACTCATTTCAAACATAACTACTTTAATCAAACTAAGCCTAGGAATTTTGGAAACTTCATCATAGGAAAGGGAGCAAGACACCAAGATATTCAAGATCAAAAGATAATGGTGAGGTAAAGGTAAGTTTTGAAATATATCCCCAAGAAATCTTAAAAAAAAAAAAAAAGAAAGGAAAAAAATGCAAACTAAGAAAGAAACCTATCTTTCATACTATGGATGCTTAAATTAGTTTGTAACAACAAAATAGGTAGGAAGTGGACAAGAGTAAAGGGAAAAAGCAGGGGTAGGAAGTTAGTAATGGAAAAAAAGGAAGAATTACTGGGACATAGGAATAGCAAGGGTCTTGAAAATACCCTGAAGAAAATTAAGATCTGTCTATGGACCAGAAACACACATGTAAGAAAAAGGTACCAACAAGTTATTTTCCACTTGAGATGCACTTGTTAAGGCCAAAAAATCTTTAAACTCTCCTGGTCTGTTTTTACCTTCACTAAATTGTTTTAATGCCACTGTTCTTACACCAAGCACTCCAGCAAAAATGTTGCTCGAATGTTAAAGGGAAGAGACTTTGGATCTGAAGGAAAAAATAGTATCCCCTTGGCACTCACTTGGCTCTTCTTTCCTCCTGCATCTGCGGTTTGGTCCGCTGAGCCTTGTCTCCCATACGGGTGCCCTCCAGCTTCCCAACAAGGGACAGCACCTCTCCTGTGGGTTCATCCCGGCGGGTCCGGTCAATGAGAGAACGGTCAGCTTGGAGCACAAGATTCGAATTCTGAAAAGATCAAAACATTATTGAAGCTTTGACATGAGCAGGGCCAATTCCTACTATCATAGTTACCCCAGCTGATGGAAAAATCGTAGTAACTAGTTGCTTATAATCACTAATCGTAATAAAAATGTATTTTCCTTAAGAATTGCATGGTATAACGCTGTGCAGAAGCATACAGCTGAATAAGTCTTATGGGCTGTCGAATCAGCTAAACAATTCTTGTTCCTAACAGTGCCCATCATAACCCACACCTGTGAAAAGTGGTGAGTGGGTTGGGAGTGACGTGTGGAAGGGGGCAGGCTTAGCGTTGAAGGGACTCGAGAAACTCCTCCTAGAGAGATCTTAGCACTCCCCAGACCCCAGTAGGTTATTCACGTCATCGTATAACCCCCACCTTCACCCCGATTCCATTTCCCCTCCGTTTTCGTGGCTCTCCTTTAGGCCTTCAGACTGAAACTCCCTTTTTCAGCCTCCCCCTCCCCATCGGACTGCAGAGCCTGGAATCCTCCCCCGAGCCCAAACGCACCGCCTTGTACTCGTACTGCAGACTACGGGCGGTTACATCCGCCATAGCCGCGGCTGCTGGGAGGCTTCAGACCTCCACGCCTCCCTACCGCAAGTTGCAAACAGCCGCAATCTCCGCTCCCGCCGCGCCGGAACGACGCAGGAAAGACGCACTGGGGAAGGAAAAGAAACGGGTTCCCTTCCGCTTCCGGGTCGTGCCCCAGAAGTGCGGGGCGGGGCGTGTCCGGGGCGTGTCCTTGGCGTGTGCGCGCGGCTTCCCGCAGCCTTGTGAGCGGGATGTGTGGGCCTGGTGCGTCTGGGTTCCCGAATCCCTAGACCCCCCCGCACTCTGGTTCCGTCCGCCCGCTGGCACTAAGGACCCAGGGCCCGTGCTCTCCCCGACCTCAGTCTCCAGCTTCCGGCACCCCTCACATCATAACGAATGCACGGCTGCTTAGCCCCTGTCCTGTCCCAAGACCTTTCCTTCTGGTTCCTTCCTCTTTGGCAACAGTCCCATGAGGTAGGCAGGAAAAAAGGGGCTGAAAACCCCATTTCCGTTTGAGGTAACTAAAGTACCCAGCGAGCAAGGTGACTTGCGCGTGTGTGTCTGTGTTTGTGTGTTTTAATGATTGGAGCCTTGCTTTGGGTTTCTCTTCTGTGTTCAACGATTGAAAAAGAAAGCTACTGTCCCCCACCCATCCCACCCAAACCTGTGCCCCCAAGACCCTCGTTTTCACCCAGCTGAACGAACAGGGCCGGGGCCCCCATTTGCTCCCAGTTGTCGGTAACATTCTATGGTAGGGCCCTCTCTGCCGCCCAGGGAAACCAGCAAAGGCAGGGCCAAATCCTTGGTGACAATGACTTAATTTTTTCCCCAGCTACAAAGTCTTCCCTGTCCCACATTCCCCACCACTTCTTGCCAGTAGAATGGCGCCTTATGGCTGAAGGTGACCTCCCTCCTCACTTAGAGCATGTTTGCTTTTGAGAAGATGAATGAACAGGAGGATGGGTGTTAAGCCAAAGGAATTCATCCTCAATAGCAGTCCCCTAGACCAGATTTGTTCTGTGGTGGTATCGTGTTTGGCTTACTGTTGGCTCCTTCTTTAAAAATTGGGATAATTCATGCAAACTCTGGCTCTCCCCCATCAGTTGAGAAACTAGAAAATCAGCCACATGACACCCACACTGCTGCATGGCATTACCTGCTGCTGGTCAGCAGCTGCCAAGGTCAGAGAATAGACAAGTCCTTCCCACTGCTCCTGTTTTCTCATGCCTGCCCATCTCCTTATTTTTACTTGCCCAGCCCCTGTAGGTATGGAGTTTGCTGCTTTGGTGGGTGTTTTTTTTTTTTTGTTTGTTTGTTTTTTAATATCTTAACTTGTCTTCCCAAGGGACAGTCGAGTCCTCGTAGCTCTACTCCTCAGTGGCTGTGTGACTTTGAAGTAGCTAGCTACCTGGCCTCTCGGTGAGCACCATTTTCCTCATCCTTAAAACTGAGGCAATTGGCTGGACACGGTGGCTCACACCTGTAATCCCAGCACTCTGGTAGGCCAAGGCAGGCGGATCACTTGAGGTCAGGAGTTTGAGACCAGCCTGGCCCACATGGTGAAACCCTGTCACAACTAAAAATACAAAAATTAGCCAGGCGTGGTAGTGGGTGCCTGTAATCCCAGCTACTCAGGAGGCTGAGGCAGGAGAATCACTTGAACCTGGGAGGTGGAGGTTGCAGTGAGCCGAGATCAAACCCTGCATTCCAGCCTGGACGACAGAGTGAGATTCTGTCTCAAAAAAAAAAAAAAAAAAAAAAAATCAAGGCAATAAAACCTTCCTCCCATTGTGATTAAATGGGATAGTGTGTTTAAAAGCACCTAGCAAAGTGCCTGACTCAAGGTGGGGTTCACTGAAAGTTATTGAAATCTGAATCCTTAAGGCTGACTTTTATTCCATGATCAGGCTGTGGCCCACCCACCTGACACGAAAGGATCTCAAAGGTATTTCGGGGATTCCACTCTGTTTCTGTAGAAGGAGCATTCATGTTCACAGATGCAGCTGGGCTGTGGGCAAACCTGTGAAGCAAGAAAAAAAGGAAACTTTCCCCATCTTTTCTTTTCCTCTCTAATCAGGCTCTACCAAATGTAAATCTTGCATTTAGTCATTCAGATGGACTTGTAAGTTTCCATAGTATGTTAGAACTGGAAGGAGCCTTAGAGATGGAGTAATCTGGTTCCCTTATTTTCCACATGAGGAGACTGCAGCCCTGGAACAATCGTCACACTAAAATGTAAATAAGGAAGAAAATAATTATGATTTCGAAAAGAAAACAACAGGCTGGGTGTGGTGGCTTATGCCTATAATCCCAGCACTTTAGGAGGCTGAGGAAAGAAGATTGCTTGAGGCCAGGAGTTTCAGACCAGCTTGGGTAACATAGTGAGGCCCTGTTTCTACAAAAAATAAAAAAGTAGCCACGCCTGGTAGTGTGTGCCTGTAGTCCCAACAACTTGGAAGGCTGAGGCAGGAGGATTGCTTGAGCCCAGGACTTCAAGGCTGCAGTGAGCTAGGATTGTGCCACTGCACTCCAGCCTGACCCACGTAGCAAGAGTCTTCCCTCAAAAAATAAAAACAATTTTTAAATTAAAAAGATAGAAAAGAAAAATGACAGCCGTGCATCCTCACTCTGGGGAAGGGGCCCAGGGAAACTTCCTAGGCCAACTTGTTGAAAATGGGGGAAGGGGTCTAGTGAAGACAAGTCAAAGGAGTCACTGCCCCACATGAGAAAGGAAAGAGGAGCTGGGGTTAGACTGGGATGTAGAAAAGGGAAGAGAAAAGTCTTCAGGAAGCAAGAGAGGCCCAGGAAAATGACAGTCAGCCAGGACCTAAAGGAGCCACAAGCAAAGAGAAATTTATTTTACTTTTTTTTTTCTTTTTGAGATGGGGGATCTCACTGTTGCTCAGGCTGGAGTGCAGTGGCACGATCATGGCTTACTTCAGCCTCCCAAGTAGCTGGGACTACAGGCACACACCACACCCAGCTAATTTTTTGTATTGTTAGTAGAGACGGGGTTTTGGCATGTTGCCCAGGCTGCTCTCGAACTCCTGGGGTCAAGCGATCCACCCACCTCAGCCTCCCAAAGTGTTGGGATTACAGGCTGAGCCACCTTTCCTGGTCTGGGCAAAGAATTTGAACAGACATTTCTCCAGAGAAAATATACACGTGGCCAATAGGCACATGAAAAAATGCTCAACAGCCATGCATGGTGGTTCACACCTGTAACCCTAGCACTTTGGGAGGCAGAGGCGGGTGGATCACGAGGTCAGGAGTTTGAGACCAGCCTGGCCAACATGATGAAAACCTGTCCCTACTAAAAATACAAACATAGCTGGGTGTGGTGGCGTGAGCCTGTAGTCCTAGCCACTCAGGAGGCTGAGGCAGGAGAATCACTTGAACCCGGGAGGTGGAGGTTACAGTGAGCTGAGAGCATGCCATTGCACTCCAGCCTGGGCAAAAAGAGTGAACCTCTATCTCAAACTAAATAAATAAATAAAAATAAAAATTAGCTGGGCATGGTGGCACATGCCTGTAATCCCGGCCACTTGGGAGGCTGAAGCAGGAGAATCACTTGAACCTGGGAGGCAGAGGTTGCGGTGAGCCAAGATCGTGCCATTACACTCCAGCCTGAGTGACAGTGCGAGACTCCTTCTCAAAAAAAAAGAAAGTCAAACATAGAGTTACCCTATGACCCAGCGATTCTACTCCTAGGAATCTACCCAACAGAACTGAAAACATGTCTACACAAACATTTGTACATAAATGTCCATAGCAGCACTACTCACAATAGCCAAAATATTGCAACAACCCAAATGTTCATCAGCTGATGATGGATAAGCAGAATGTGCTATTTCTTTTTTTTTTTTTTTTTTTTTTTTTTTTTGAGACGGAGTCTCGCTCTATCGCCCAGGCTGGAGTGCAATGGCGCAATCTCGGCTCACTGCAAGCTCCGCCTCCCGGGTTCACGCCATTCTCCCGCCTCAGCCTCTCCGAGTAGCTGGGACTACAGGCGCCCGCCACCACGCCCGGCTAATTTTTTGTATTTTTAGTAGAGACAGGGTTTCACTGTGGTCTCGATCTCCTGACCTCGTGATCCGCCCGCCTCAGCCTCCCAAAGTGCTGGGATTACAAGCGTGAGCCACCGCGCCCGGCCCAGAATGTGCTATTTCTATACAATACATTATTCAACCACAAAAAGCAATGAAGTACTGCTGCGTACCACAACATGAATGAATCTCAAAAACATATTAAGGCCAGGGACAGTGGCTCACGCCTGTAATCCCAACACTTTGGGAGGCTGAGATGAGCAGATCACTTGAGGTCAGGAGTTCAAGACCAGCCTGGCCAACATGGTGAAATCCTGTCTCTATTTTTTATTTTTTGAGATGGAGTCTTGCTCTGTTGCCCAGGCTGGAGTGCAGTGGCACCATCTTGGCTCACTGCAACCTCCACCTCCTGGGTTCAAGCAATTCTCCTGCCTCAGTCTCCTCAGTAGCTGGGATTATAGGTGCGCGCCACCACACCCAGCTAATTTTTGTATTTTTAGTAGAGACGGGGTTTCACCATGTTGGCCAGGCTGGTCTCGAACTCCTGACCTCAGGTGATCCACCCGCCTCAGCCTTCCAAAGTGCTGGGATCACAGGCGTGAGCCACCAAGCCCAGCCCCGTCTCTATTAAAATACCAAAATTAGCCAGGTGTGGTGGTGCGCGCCTGTAGTCCCAACTACTTGGGAAGCTGAGGCAGGAGAATTACTTGAACCTGGGAGGTGAAGGTTGCAGTGAGCCGGGATCCTGCCACTGCACTCAAGTCTGGACGACAGAGTGAGACTGTCTCAAAAAATATATATACATATATTAAATTAAGGCCTGCTGCAATTGCTCACACCTGTAATCCCAGCACTTTGGGAGGCTGAGGCAGTAGAATTGCTTGAGGCCAAGAGTTTGAGACCAACCTGGGCAACATAGAGAGATCCCTGTCTCTACAAAAAAAAAAAAAATTTAATTAGTTGGGCATAGTGGTGCACACCTGTAGCCCCAGCTACTCAGGAAGCTGAGGTGGAAGGATTGCAAGCCCCAGAGTTTGAGGCTGTGGTGAGCTATGATCTCGCCACTGCACTCCAGCCTGGGGCAAAGAGGGAGACCCTGTCTCAAAAAACAAAAACAAGTTTTTAGAAACCATATTAAATGAAAGAAGCCAGTCACAAAAGACCACATATTATGTGATTCCACATATATGAAATGTCCAAGGTAAGCAAGTCTATAGAAACAGAAAGTAGTGCTTGCCTCGGGTAGGAGGTTGAGGAGGAGAGAGAGGGAATAACTACAAATGGGAACAAGTTTTCTTATTGGGGTGATGAAGATGTTCTAAAATTACACTATGGGGATTGGTGGACAACACTGAATATATGTTAAAAACCACTGAACAGCATATTTATTTATTTATTTAGAAACAGGGTCTCACTCTTGCCCAGGCTGGAGTACACTGGCACAATCCCAACTCACTACATCCTCAAACTCCTAGACTCAAGTGATCCTCCTGCTTCAGCCTCCCAAGTAGCTGAGACAACAGGCATACACCACCATGCCTGGCTAATTTTTTTTTTTTTGGTAGAAACAGGGTATTGCTATGTTGCCCTGGCTGGTCTCAAACTCCTGGCCTTAAGTGATCCTCCCACCTTGGCCTCCCAAAGTGCTGGGATTATAGGCATGAGCCACTGTACCCAGCCCAAACAGTACATTTTAAATGAAAGAATTCTTAGGCCGGGCGCAGTGGCTCACACCTGTAATCCCAGCACTTTGGGAGGCCAAGGCGGGTGGATCACGGGGTCAGGAGATCGAGACTATCCTGGCCAACATGGTGGAACCCCGTCTCTACTAAAAATACAAACAAATTAGCTGGGTGTGGTGGCACGTGCCTGTAATCCCAGCTACTCGGGAGGCTGAGGCAGGAGAATCACTTGAACCAGGGAGTCAGAGGTTGCAGTGAGCTGAGATCATGCCACTGCACTCCAGCCTGGCGACAGAGTGAGATTACATCTCAAATAAATAAATAAATAAATAAATAAAAGAATTTTATAGTTTATAGCTTTTATCTCTCTAAAGTTGTTTTTAGACAATTTTTTTTTAAACAGGGTCTGCCTGTGTTGCCCAGGCTGGAATGCAGTGACACAGTCTCAGCTCACTGTAGCCTCAATCTCTCCTGGGCTCAAACCATCCTCCCGCCTCAGCCTCCCGAGTAGCCAAGACTACAGGCATGCACCACCACACCCAGCTAATTTTTGTATTTTTGGTAGAGATGGGGTTTCACTGTGTTACGCAGGCTGGTCTTGAACTCCTGGCTTCAAGCAGTCTTCCCGCCTCCGCCTCTCAGAGTGCTAGATTACAGGTGTGAGCCACTATGCCCAGCCTGTTTTTAGACAATTTTTAATAGAGGATTATCCTCAGGAAGCTAAAGGACTGGGGGCACCCTGGCAGTTACAGACCCCTGGGATGGCATTAGTTACCAAGATGGGCTCAGAGCAAGGGCCTTTAGCTTCGTTTCAGTCCATGTGCTGTCTCTCTCCAAAGATGACCTTCTGAATTCACTACTCCCCAGCCCCAGGCCTGCACAGGTTACCCAGACTTCTGTCTGGGTCCTGCATTTCTGTATCTAAAGACCTGTCACTTCATTTAATTACGTCTCAAATATTTGTATGTGCTCTGTGAGCACTTTTAGGGACTCAGAGAAAGACAAGGCATAGATAAGACCCTTGAGAAGTTAAAGTCTCACAGGAGAAGTAAAACTACAGATATGGTGGTGCACACCTGTGAGGCAGAGGCAGGAGGATTGCTTGAGCCCAGGAGTTCCAGGCTATAGTGCGGTATGATCATGCCTGTGAGCAGCCACTGCGCTCCAGCCTGGGCAACGTAACAAGAACTACATCTCTGAAAAAGAAAAAGCAGAATGCAGTCAGTGCCACAAGGGGGCACTGTGGGAAATCACTTCCGACAGGAGAGCCTGTGAGGCTTTATAGCTGTAATGCAAAGGGTGGCTAAGGATTTCCTTAGAGGCAGGAGGTGGGGGATTTCAAAGGGACAGAAAAAGAAGCATGAAGGCGGGAAGACAGAGGTGTATCTTGGGTACTGTTAAGAGCTCCATTAAGCTAACTGCAGGGCAAATGTAAAGAATGAAACAATGTGATAAGAGACTGAGAGTCTGTAATCTCTCCATTAAAAAAAAATGCCATTGTGAAGAGTTTTTCCTTTATTTAGGAGACAACAGGAAGCCATAGCATGTTTCTTGTCTGGGGAGTTTTATTTGTTTTCCACATCTTCATAGCATGTATTTGATTAGACAGAAGAACACTTAGATTAAGCAAAAATTTAGTGTATATGTGACAAGCATTTGTAAAGTTCCACTTTAGCATACATTAACTCATTGAATCCCCATCCAGCCCTGTGAAATATATTGATGTCCCCCATTTCACCAATGAAGAAATCAAGGCCCCAAGAAGGTATTTGACTTGTCTGGCCTCATCTGCCGCAAAGCCAGGCCTTCTGTTTTCACCCCCTATGCACAGGGGCGTCCTCACAGAGCTGAGCTTCAGGAAGGTGATTCTCACAGTGCTGGGTGTGGAGTCCTAACTAAGGAAAAGGACTCAGGCTGGCAGGACCAAAGGAAGGCAAAAAGAGAAAGCAGATAAGCCATGAGTCTGCCACTGCACCCGGCCTATCTGGTGTGTTTCTAAACAGGCTTGTTCCCTTCCAGGTCTTCACTTTAGGAGGCAATGGTCTTTTTTAAGCAACAGGCAGTTTCATGAGGTGGTTAAAAGTATAGACTCTTCTGCGAGACCAGCTGGGTTCAAATCCCAGCTTCACCCCTTACTACCTGTGTGATCTTAGGCCTGTTTTTAGCTACTCTGGGCCTAACAGGGATAGTTTTACCTATGCCATAGGGTTGCCTGGCACCTAGAACTATGCCAGGAAATAGCAAGTATAAGGTTTTATCCAACAGCGCTGTGTTTCCTAAAACCATTTCTAATCCCACTCTGTGTTTGGAGGCAATTTTATGACTCACAAAGGAAAACTGCCCTATTCTTGGTCATATCTATCCTTTCTTATCCCAAATGATCTTACCCAACCTGATGGCCCTTCCACCCAGTAAACTTGGTTCTGAATGACTGCTGTTTCCCAAACTCCAGGCCTCATGCAGAGATAACAGGTTGCTAGCACTGGGTATATTTAATAACATGAGTAGGTTGGGTGGCTGTTCCCAGAATGCTGTCAGCTGGCCTCAAGTGATCCACCTGCCTTGGCTCCCAAAGTGCTGGGATTATAGGTGTGAGCCACCATACCCAGCCACCACCAACTTTTTAATAAGCCAGTAAGGCTGGGCACAGTGGCTCATTCCTGTAATTTTTGAACTTTGAGAGGCTGAGGCAGGAGGATTGCTTGAGCCCAGAAATTTGAGACCAGCCTGGGCAACATAGTGAGACCCTGCCTCTAAAAAACAGTTTTAAAATATAAGCCAACAGACGTGGATACAGTGCCCTCCATGCACTGGTGACTGTGCCTATTGTGAAGAGGGTCACCAAGCATAAGCTCTTCTTGGAGGCAGACACAGGCAACTGAGGGCAGGTTTAGGGAAAGCCTCAAGTGCGAATTCCTGCCAGAGCCCAACACAGGATGGGCAATCTTTGAGCTGATGGTGTTATCCTCAGTTCTCCATGCATTGTGCCTGGCACCCCACAGTTGCCTCTCATAATGGACATCTGCATTCTTCAGACAGATGACAAGTTGCCCACCCTTCCAACAGCAGCACAGTCTAGTGGCATTGTTTCTGGCCTTAGCCAGTGCTGCAGCACTGGGGCAATAAATATTTTGCTGCATTTCACCCTGATTATTAAATGAGTGGGATTCTTTTTGAGATGGGATCTGGCGCTGTTGTCCAGGCTGGAGTGCAGCGGTGCAATCATAGCTCACTGTAACCTCAAGCTCCTGGGCTCCAGGGATCTTCCCACCTCAGCCTCCATAGCCTGTAGCTGAGACTACAGGCACATGCCACCATGCCAGGCTAATTTGTTGGTTTGTTTTTGCTTGTTGGTTTGTTTGTAGAAATAGGGTCTTGCTTTGCTGCCCAGGCTGGTCTTGAACTCCTGGCTTCAGGTGATCCTCCCACCTTGGCCTCCCAAAGCACTGGGATTACAGGCCTGAGCCACCATGCCTGGCCTGAATGGGTATTTTTAAAAATGAAAATTGGTGATATTAGTGAAAAAGCAAAGGTTTTATAATTTACTACAGTTGGAAGTCAATAAGCAGGCCCAAAGTAACAAACCTTTGCCACACTAGTTGGGGTTCAGTGGACTTAAGCCAATCCCTAATGTATTCGGTTGGAGAGTAAAATGAGAGTATGAACAAATGATTTGGAAATGTCATTGAAGAAAATATCTAAAAGGCAAGATGTAATTAGATATTATATATATATATATATATATTTTTTTTTTTGTCTCAGGACAAAAGAAACTTAAGGGATCCCTTCTCCTTAATAGAGTTTAAGTTCTTTTTTTTTTTTTTTTTTGACAGTCTGGCTCTGGTGCCCAGGCTGGAGTGCAGTGGCACAATCTCAGCTCACTGCAATCTCTGCCTCCTGGGTTCAAGCGATTCTCCTGCCTCAGCCTCCTGAGTAGCTGGGATTACAGGCATGGGCCACCATACCCAGCTGATTTTTGTATTTTTAGTAGAGATGAGGTTTCACCATGTTGGCCAGGCTGGTCTCAAACTCCTGACTTTCAAGCGATCCGCCTGCCTTGGCCTCCCAAAGTGCTGGGATTACAGGCATGGGCCACCATGCCCGGCTGTGTTTAAGTTCTTATTCAACTAATACATGTCACTTTTTGTACATGTTCAGGAATGTGATGTAGTGAGAACTGCCTTAATTTCTTTGACCAACTCAAATGATTATATAATTATTGGCATTGGTTGAGTTTATTATGTGCCAGGCATTTATCCTATTTTATTCTTCAGCACCATGTGAGGTCAGTGTTGGGAAAGGCAGTCTGCATGGTCCAGAGCATGCCTGTGTGTTCTTGCTGGGTGTGCCAGGAATGCAAGGCCCTGGCCACACTTTCCTAGGCCCTTTCCCAGAGCTGTATGTGTAGTGGGCAACCTTGAGGGATAAGGTAATGTCTTCCATCAGGACAAAGAGAAGAATGGCCATGAAATAGGTAGTTTCCCTGAAATCAGAATTCCTTGTCTGCAATGCAAACCGTTCCATGCATAGCATCCACCTGGGCCTCCCCATGTTGCCCCTGTGAGTCTTGAGAGAGCAAGGAGAATGGACACAAACAGGATGCTAGTGCTGATTGTTGTGCCATGAGTCATAAATTATTCTGTCTCTGACCCAGGAGTCTTATGTCTTCTGCCAGCATCCATGAAATAGCAACAGTAACTATCTTTTAAGTAGGGTAAAATTCCAGACTTTTGACAGTTTGGATGGAAAGGATTTAATGTTGTCATAACTATGGGGCAGCAAGCCTTGCAGCCACAGCCAAAAGGCAACATGATTGTGGGTGCTGAGTCACTGAGTCCCTAAAACTGAGACAAATGGCATCAGCAATGAGGATATAGAGCTTCCAGTGGACCGAAAGCACTGGAACGTGCAAAATCTTGTTTATTGGAACAGAGCTGCTCTCTCCCTTTGTGCGACTGATTCTTTGGACACCTCCCCAACCTCAGCTATGTTAAGGAAAAAGCTGAGTATGTTGGAGAACTTCACGGAAGGGGCTTTGTTACAGGAACCCGAGTCACCATCCTCCCCTGTGGCAGGAAGCGGTGCTAGGCGCAGCTGGAGTGGTTTTAGAGCAGCCTGAAATAAAAGACACTCAGTCCCTCAGGGCCAGAATCAGAGGAGGCTGTGGCCAGAAAAATGCCAGCTACTGGATGAGCCTGAGGACAAAGCCTAGGCAGGCAAACACAGCCAGAAACTAAAGGGCATCACAAACAGGAAATCTGACGCCGGCAACATAAAGGGGTCACCACCTCAGTAGAAGCAGAGACCAGAGCCCTTAAAGAGTGAATGGATGGACACACAGATCCTCCACCCCCTCCTCATCCACATGGAGGGATCTCCACTCCCTCTACAACTCAGGGCCCCAAATTCTACATGGTTTCTGTGGAAGCAAGTCCTCATGCATCTAGTTTTAGTCCCTGGAGAGCTGGTCTCTTGGCCCCTGGATAAGGTGAAAATCCAGTAGGCACTAGAAGAGACTGCCCTTCCCTTGTTCCCCGCTATTTGTCCTTCCCATTCCCACTAGTTCCTTTGTCTTTTCTCCATTCTACATGCTCTGTCTCAACGCGGGACTAAAATATGTATTGTTATTAGTTACAGAGTTATTGATTGAGTAAAGTTTTGGTTTCTAAACTTGCTCTCAAAATGCAGTTGCATTGAACATTTGATTTGCCTTTATTATTATTATTATTATTATTATTATTATTATTATTAAGACAAAGTCTCACTCTAACCCCGGCTGGAGTGCAGTGATGCGATCATAGCTCATTGCAACCTCCAACTTCAACTCCTGGGCTCAGGTGAGCCTCCTGCCTCAGCCTCCCAAGTGGCTAGGACTACAGGCACTCGCCACCATGTCCAGTTAATTTTTTTAATTTTTATTTTTGTAGAGATGTGGGGGAGAGGGGGTCTGGCTATGTTGCCCAGGCTGGTCTCGAACTCCTGGGCTCAAACTATCCTCTGGCCTCAGCCTCCCAAAGTGATGGGATTGCAGGTGCAAGCCACCCTTCTGACTTGTCTTCCTTCAGAAAACACTGAATTGCTTGGTGCTGTCTGGGTCTCCAGTACTTTATCTATAAATGGGGATAATGTTGAAAAGACTAAATTAGTTAATACACATGAAACACCTACAATGGTGACTGCTGTTGTTGCCCTTCATTGAGGTGTGATCTGTGATGTAGTCTCCCCATCCTAGAACATCCCCAGCCCACGTCATAAACAGTTGGGCAACATCCCATGGGAAAGCCAAGGAGATAGGAAGCAATACCAATGCAGGAAAGAAAGCAAACAGCAGGGTGCCTACCATCCAGGGACCTCATGAAACTCTGGGGACCGTTCCCAATTGCGTCTCTCTCTCATCTCCCTCAACCAGGGGCAACCACTTTCTTAACTTTTATGTTAGTCATTCTCATGCTTTATGGTTTTGCTATCTATGTATGAAATCTGAACAACAGACCAGCCTGGCCAACATGGGGAAACTCCAGCTCTACCAAAAAAACACAAAAATTAGCTGGGCATGGTGGCACACACCTGTAATCTCAGCTACTTGGGAGGCTGAGGCACAAGAATCACTTGAACCCAGAGTCAGAGGTTGCAGTGAGCCAAGATGGCACCACTACAGCCTGGGTGACAGAGTAAGACTGTCTCAAAAAAAGTCTGAACAATATATTCCTCAGTTTTGAAAAAGTTAGTAGCAAGCACAAACTCAGCAAAAAAAAGGGCTATATGGCCCCATTAGATGGAGGCCTAGGAGAGGAGATGACAAGAGTTCTGCACTGGAAGCTGGCCTCAGCCTCCCTGAGAGCCTATGGGGGTCACTCCGGCTGTGAGAAGGCGAAGCCACAAAGCAGTTCCCGGAAGCACAAAGGTCAAGGCAGTCTGGCATTGGCAGCATTGCAGTATAGACCAGGACAGTCTTTTGGGAAGGGGCACAAGGAAGATAATTGCTTCTGTTTGAGACCAAGTTTGGCTCTTGTCACTCAGACTGGAGTGCAGTGGTGTGATCTTGGCTCACTGAAACCTCTGCCTCCCAGGTTCATATGATTCTCTTGCCTCAGCCTCCTGAGTAGCTGAAATTACAGGCACCCAGCACCACACCCGACTAATTTTCATATTTTTAGTAGAGACAGGGTTTCGCCATGTTGGCCAGGCTGATGTTGAACTCCTGACCTCAGGTGATCCGCCCACCTCGGCCTCCCAAAGTGCTGGGGATTACAGGTGTGAGCCACCATGCCCGGCTAGATATTTGTTTTTAAACCTGGCATGGCCCAAATTGTCTTTATTCTACTCTCACACGTGTTTGATACTTTGGCTGAGTATAAAAGTCTGGACTGGATACCGTTTTTTTTCAAAATTGTAAAGGCATTTCTCTGTCATCTTTTTTTTTTTTTTTTTTTTTTTTTTTTTTTTTTTTTTTTTTTTTTTTGAGATGGAGTTTAGCTCTTGTTGCCCAGGCTGGAGTACATAGTATGATCTCGGCTCACTGCAACCTCTGCCTCCCGGGTTCAAGCAAGTCTCCTGCCTCAGCCTCCCAAGTAGCTGGGATTACAGGCATGCATCCCCACACCCAGCTAATTTTGAATTTTTAGTAGAGACAGGATTTCACCATGTTGGCCAGCCTGGTCTCAAATTCCTGGCCTCAGGTGATCCACCCGCCTTGGCCTCCGAAAGTGCTGGGATTACAAACATTTTGCTTTCATCTTATTCTAGTGCTGTATTTAAAAATCTGGGTTGGCAGGGCACTGTGGCTCACACCTGTAATCCCACCACTTTGGGAGGCCAAGGCCAGCGAATTACTTGAGCTCAGGAGTTCAAGACCAGCCTGGCCAAGATGGTGAAACCCTATCTCTACTAAAAATACAAAAATTAGCTCAGCATGGTGGTGCGCACCTGTAATCCCAGCAGGTTGCAGTGAGCCAAGATCATGCCACTGCACTCCAGCCTAGGCTGGACCTGTTGGAGACCCTGTCTCAAACAAACAAACAAAAAATTTAAAAAAAAAGAGAGAGAGAGAAAGAAATCTGACACCATTTGTCCTGATCCTGTGTATGCGATCTGTGTTTTTTGTCTCCAGAAACTTGTGGAATCCTGTTTGACCTGAGTGCTCTAACATTTCATAATGAAGTGACTAAGTGTGAGTTTACTCTCATCCATGGGCTGGGCACTTAGTTTCAATCTGGAAATGTCTTCCCTTTATAGGATGCTTGCTTTATTATTTCTTTGACAAGATTTCTTCCTCTCCATTTCCCATGTTCCTTCTGGGGCCACTAATCATCGAATGTTAGACCTACTGGGTTGGTCCTTGGCAATTTTCTTGACTCTTTCCAGCTCTTTTTTTTTTTTTTTTTTTTTTTTTTTTTTGAGACGGAGTCTCGCTCTGTCGCCCAGGCTGGAGTGCAGTGGCGCAATCTCGGCTCACTGCAAGCTCCGCCTCCCGGGTTCACGCCATTCTCCTGCCTCAGCCTCTCCGAGTAGCTGGGACTACAGGCGCCCACCACCACGCCCGGCTAATTTTTTGTATTTTTAGTAGAGACGGGGTTTCACCGTGGTCTCGATCTCCTGACCTGGTGATCCGCCCGCCTCGGCCTCCCAAAGTGCTGGGATTACAAGCGTGAGCCACCGCGCCTGGCCGACTCTTTCCAGCTCTTTACATTTTTACTCTTAATTTTGGGAGACTTCCTCAATTTTAACTTTCAGTTTCTATATGGAGTTTTATCTGTATTATCAAGTTTTTAATTTCCAAGAACTCCTTCCAGACTCTCATTGTATCAGGTCCAAATACATCTTTCACAGTTATAAAACATTCAAATAAATATTTGTTGGGACTGAGCATGGTGGCCCACACCTGTAATCCTAGCACTTTGAGAGGCTGAGGCAGGAGGATTGCTTGAGCCTAGGAGTTTGAGACCAGCCTGGGCAATATGGCAAAACCCTGTCACTACCAAAAATACAAAAATTAGCTGCATGGTGGTAAGCATCTTTAATCACAGCTACCTGGGAGGCTGAGGTGGGAGGATGGCTTGAGCCCGGGAAGTGGCAGTTACAGTGAGCTGAGGTCACACCACTGTACTCCAGCATAGGTGATTCAGACTCTTTTTCAAATAAATAAATAAATATTTGTTGAACGGCATGAACAAGTGATTGGGACAGATGGTAGACAGAATCTACTTATATCTTTCAAATCCCTATTTAATCAAGAGCACCTATGTTTTATCCTCCCAACAGTACAAGTGCTACATTGAGAAGAGAAAGCAAATAATACGCATTGATATGCTATTCAGATTTTTTTTTCCTTTTTGTGGAGAACGGGGTCTTGCTATGTTGCCCAGGCAGGTCTCAAACTCCTGAGTTCAAGCTATTTTCCCACCTCTGCCTCCTTAAGTGTTGGGATTACAGTGTGAGCCACCGTGCCCAGTGCTATTCTTTTTTTTTTTTTTTTTTCCGAGACAGTCTTGCTCTTTTGCCCAGACTGGGGTGCAGTGGCACAATCTCAGCTCACTGCAACCTCCGCCTCCTGGGTTCAAGTGATTCTTCTGCTTCAGCCTCCCCAGTAGCTGGGATTACAGGCGCCCACCACTACACCCAGCTAATTTTTGTATTTTTAGTAGAGATGGGGTTTCACCATATTGGCCAGGCTGGTCTTGAGCTCCTGAGCTCAGGCAATCCGCCCGCCTCGGCCTCCCATAGTGCTGGGATTACAGGCATGAGCCACTGCACCCGGCCCAGATTTATTAAGCAATAGTGGTGCATTTCATGCACAGGTAGCAGCTAGTCTAGTAATAATTCTCCTCCACAAGTCATTGGGAAAAAGGCAGCAATTTTCTACTTTTCCTTTATGTTCGGAAGCATCAGCAATATACAACTCAATGTCCACACAGGTCTTTGTTACACAGCATGAGTCACAAAATGTTTGCCACCAGAGCAGGATAAGTTTTTGAGCTTGTAATAGCAAGAAACTGGTTTGAAGAAAATCTTGCCGTTATAAAATAAAGTGATTTTTTTGAAATGTGTTGTTGAGAGACATGATTTGTCATGTAGTTATTTATTGTATCAGTTATTTTGCCTGGTTACCCTGATCTCCCACCTCTAACCTCAAAACTAAATATTTTATTTGAGATCTGTTTATTTGCTTATCTGATTCTTGGCCATATATCTAATTTCTACATCCTCTTGGTCAGGATTTCGTGTGCATCTTAACCTTGCTTCCTGTAAGTTATCCCCAACTGCCAAACATCTTATACAAAAAGAAGGTACAGTCTCTATCCCACCGCAAACTCTCCTATTTCTCATAGCTGAATCGTCCTGTCACTCACTCATTTCATAACACTTAGCACTTGCACACCAGGAATTAAGCTAGGTCTAATTTTGGTCTTTGCCCTTAAGGATCCCAGTGTGATGCTGTAAGGACCCAGTGAACACTGTTGAGCCCAGGAGCGAGGTGACTAATCCGTGACCCAGGTGCTCTAAATATACAGTAAAGGGCCATTTAATTTTCGCACCAACCTTAAAAGAGAAGGACTTTTATCACCATGTTTGCCAGATGAGGAAGCTGAGGCTCAAGGAGGTTCGGAACTTTGCCGGACCGAGTTGGCAGGAGGCGAGACGAGGCTCTAAGCCCGGCTCCCAGAGCTCTTTCTCCCCCATCAAGCTGCGTCCACGCGGTTAGGAAGCATCGCTTGGGACTTGGGGATGGGCAGCGGCAAAGGAGAGCTTTTTCCCGTCCGATCGGGGGAAGAGCGCCCAGGGGAAAGGGGTTGTGTGTCCCGGCACGCGGCACTACGCTCCCCGTCCCCCGCCTCGTCTTTCTTCTGCTCGGCCCGTGGGGCTTCCGCCGCCCTGGGCTTGCAGCTGGGACTCATTTCCAGATGGGTCGAAGGCAGGTCTTCCTTCTAGGGACCGGTAGCTCAGAGGAAGGACCGGCGGCAACCGCTGCCCCGTCCGAAACTGCGTCTCCTTTTTCATTCTGAAATGAAATTCGTAGTTGGTTACAACGGGGCTCGCCAGCACGATTTACAAACAAGACGAGCGCTCGCTGCAATCACATGAAGAGAAAAGCAAAGGACTAATTCATAATGCAGTCACTAGAGCCTCAATATGCCCAGGGGAGCACCCGCCGAGCGACAGCGGGAACAGAGCATCGCGGACTCTGCAGGGAGTGTGGCCCCCCCGCAGGCGCGTGCACAGGCTCGCACTCTGGAGGGCCGCGCATCTCAGCTGTGCGCGCGGTCTTTGCCGCCCCAAACTCCCGCAGCGAACAACGCATCCCGGGGGCGGCCCCGCGGCTGCTCTTGGAGGCGGCGGAAAAGGCGCGTCCGCGGCTTGGGGGACACAGGCGGGGTCGGGGGCGAAGGGAGGCGGCTCCTGGGGCCCAGAAAGCTGGCGAGGAGGAGGAACCTCCCCCGACCTCCACTCCCCCTCTCCGAACCGTGAAGACACTGCCCCGGCACAAAGTGTCTCTACCCGTTCTAGGCACACCTGTTTCTGTAGAAAACGTGTTTTGTGCTCACGAGGGAGGGCTTTGGGCACACAGCCCATTCATACGCTGGACACTGCATGTTTATTTGTGTGAAAAGAATACCTCCTTATTACTAGACACCTGCAATCAATCCCTCCACCCTCAGAAGATCACTGTAAATATTTAGGGATCCACCCTTTGAAACTTTTCCGAGGCATGTGATGCACAGACACACACACGTAATGGGAGTAAGCCATAGCATGTTCTTTTTTTTTTTCTTTTTTTGAGAAGTTTTATTCTGTTGCCCAGGCTGGAGTGCAGTGGTGTGATCTCAGCTCACTGCAACCTCCACCTCCCGGATTCAAGCGATTCTCCTGCCTCAGCCTCCTGAGTAGCTGGGATCACAGGCATGCACCACCACGCCCAGCTAATTTTTTTTTTTTTTTTTTTTGTATTTTTAGTAGAGACGGGGGTTTCACTATGTTGGCCAGGCTGGTCTCGAACTCCTGACCTCAGGTGATCTGCCTGCCTTGGCCTCCCAGAGTGTTGGGATTACAGGCGTGAGCCATCGCGCCCGTCCAGCAACCACTTTTAAAACAAATCCTTAACCATGAACACACATTTTTAAGCACATGGTTTTACAGATGCTGGTGAAAATGGGGAGAAAAGGGAACTCTGATATGCTGTTGGGTAAACTAGCACAGCTGCTATGGAGAATAACATGGAGGTTCCTCAGAAAACTACAAGTAGAACTACTCACATGATCTAGCAATCCCATTACTTAAAATCTATCCAAAGGAAAGGAAATCATTATATCAAAGAGACATCTGCACCCTCATGTTTATAGCTGCACTATTCAGAATAGCCAATATAGAATTGACCTATGTGTCCAACAATAGATGAATTAATAAGGAAAACGTGGTATATGTACACAATGGAATGCTATTCGGCCATAAAAAAAGTGAAATCCTGTCATTCTCAGCAACTTGGATGGAATTGGAGGATATTAAGTGAAATAAGCCAGGCACAGAAAGATAAACACCACATGTTCTCAGTCACATGTGGAACCTAGAAAAAGATGATCTAATAGAAGTAAAAGGTAGAACAGAGGATGCTAGAGGCTGGGAAGGGGAGGGGAAGGTGGCGATAGGGAGGGATTTGTTAAAGGATTCGAGATTATAGCCAGACAGGAGGACTAAGTACTAGGGTTTCACACCACTGTAGGGTGACTACAGTTAACAATAATAGACCAGGCGTGGTGGCTCATGCCTGTAATCCCAGCACTTTGGGAGGCCAAGGCAGGCAGATTGCTTGAGCTCAGGAGCTTGAGAACATGGTGAAACCCCCACTCTACTAAAATACAAAAAATTTGCCGGGCTTGGTGGTGTGCACCTGTAATCCCAGCTATTTGGGAGGCTGAGGCAGGAGAATTGTTTGACCCAGGAGGTGGAGGTTGCAGTGAGCTGAGATGGCGCCATTGCACTCCAGCCTGGGTGACAGAGCAAGACTCAGTCACACACACACACAAAATAACAATAGTAATAATATATAGTTTCAAATAGCTAGAGGGAGGATTGAACCTTCCCAACACAAAGAAATGATAAATGTTTGAGATGATGGATATGCTAATTACCCTAATCTGAAATTATACATCGTATGTATGAAACATGACTGTGCACCCTACGAATATGTACAATTATTATTTGTTAATTAAAATAATACAACTTTAAAACACATGGTCTTAAACATTATTGTTTTTGCACACTCTGAAGCATATATTTTGCATCCTGACATCATGTCATAAGTGAAAAGATAACAGACACTTTTGTTATTACTGCTCCAAATGCATGAATGCTCAATAACCTGTGATCTATTTTTCGTAATT
The DNA here is from genome assembly GCF_009828535.3 of Hylobates moloch. NCBI lineage: Eukaryota > Metazoa > Chordata > Mammalia > Primates > Hylobatidae > Hylobates > Hylobates moloch. The sequence goes on along the minus strand of NW_026652290.1, from coordinate 46,145,853 downwards.
CACGTTTATAAAAAGTAACTTTGGAACTTCAGTCATTGTCAGCTAGCAGACAGTTTTTCCTGCTCCACGATTAAATAAGTCAGTATTTTTGGAAGTATTGTACAAGTTGTTTGGGAGCTCCCTACACATTGCCACTGGATAAGAAGACCTGAAACCCAGCCGTGTGTGATGGCTCACACATATAATCCCAGCACTTTGGGAGGCCGAGGTGGGCAGATCCCCTGAGGTCAGGAGTTGGAGACCAGCATGGCCAACATGGTGAAACCCCGTCTCTACTAAAAATACAAAAATTAACGCCATGGTGGCGTACACCTGTGGTCCCAGCTACTCAGTAGGCTGAGGCAGGAGAATCACCGGAACCTGGGGCGGGGAGGCTGCAGTGAGCCGAGATGGCGCCACTGCACTCCAGCCTGGGTGACAGAGCAAAACTCTTTCTCAAAAACAAACAAACAAATAAAAACCCTGAAACTTGTCTTTCAGCAGAGGGATTTTAGTGAGTTAGTATCAAGGGGTCATCACTTCCTTTTCTCCTTGGATAACTGACACAAGACAGGAAGACTAAGGGCTCTTTCTGATATCTGAAGATCCCTTTCAGGAAACCCATTCTGTTGGTGTTTCTTAAGGTGTGATAAAGCTTGTCCAGCCTCCACACTGTATAAAGTTCTCCTTTATACACCCTTGTATCAGCAGAGCTGCCCTGTAGGTAGGATTCTTACTCCCACGTGGCCAGTGAGTAGCAAGCAAGGCCCCAAGTAAGGTCTTTGGGTGCTGTCTGTTCTTTCATGAGAGTCACTTTGATAAGAGAAAGGGGTTGGGGAAAGACGCCTGAGTCTGGGCATGGGCTGGGAGGGAAGCACATTTAGGGTGCTGAAACTACATCTTATTTCCTGTGCCATTTTGCTCAGGGCCAGCCCGAAGTGAGAATGGCTTTTCTCGGTCAATTCCTAGTTTTGCCACCATCATCCTTACACCCGAATCCTAGTAAGTCTATTCTCCACTGAACTCAGCTGAGTGCAGCTGACAGTAGGTACGGCGGTGCCCCATTTGCCACCCCAGGGAGGCTGAGCAGCGGCGAGTGTGTGGCCACGGCCCCTGCACTCTCCCAGCAAACCCACGGGGTCCTCGGTGCGGACAGAGACCCGGTGTGCAGAGGCCGCAGCCCCTGCACGCTGGGCCACGGGGGTTTCGGCGGGGAGGAGCTTGTACTGGGGGTGGGCGGGGAGGAGCCCAGACGGCGGGAGCGGCTGCGGCGCGCCGGCGCCCTCGGAGCCGCGTGCTGGGGGTCGTAGGGACCCACCGCGCTCAGCCAGACGTTCAGGAGCTCGGACAAACATGGTCTATAACCCAGGAAAGGGGAGCAGGGCCACTCCCGCGGGCGGCCCCAGCGATGAACCGGACGCCGCCACCCTGCCGGGAAAAAGGCAGTGGCGGTCAGGCCGCGCTGTCTCTTTAAGACCGTGTTCCTACTAACACTGCCGGTGAGTAACCTGGCCCTGGGTCCCGGGAGACATCCCGAGGTGGGATGGGCCCTTGGCTTCCTACGGATAGATGGGTGAGAGTACAAATCTCTGGGCGTGGACTTTGGGGAAGTTATGAATGGGGGGAGGGGCGGGTTCCGATTTGAGCCAAAGCCCCCAGGTACCTTGTACATTTTAACAGGACTCCTGGAGAGGGCGGGGAGACGAAGCAAGGCCAAGTTCCAAAGGGATGAGAGTCCCAGCTGGCTTCAGCATCCACACGGCATAGTCCTTCAGGAATCTTGGTAAGCGCGGAAGCTTGTGAATTAGGGTGAATGGCAGAAGCTCGGGCTTCACGGGTGGGTGGGGAGGCAGTGGAACTGACCACTGCCGGCTGTCAGGTAGGCCTTGGGCACCCGGTTCTGCAGACAGTTTTCTGAACTAAGAAGTGAAGCTAGCCTGCCCACCACACACGAGGTATCCACTAGCCCCTTAGGAGCAGAGAGGGCACCGTAGCAAGCAGCTGGTGGCACTGTGCCTCCCTTGCGCTCCCTGGGCAGAGAGGGAGAGGCTGAGTGATGAGGCTCACTTCATTTTGGGTGAGCAGAATGAAGACTGTGAAGTCACAGAGGAAGTGGAATGCTACAACTGGCTGCCGGGGCAGAGGAAAGGTGTCCCCCAGGCAGGCTCAGGGCTTTCTGGCTATGAAAGGGAGCCTCTGGGATCAGCAGGGCATATCTGGTGCTCATGGTTGACTGATGAGTCGGGTGAGGCCACCCTACCACAAGGGTCCCCCTCCCCATCCTACACAGGAATGAAAACAGTCCCATGTCCACTTTCTGGAAGCCTAAATACCACCCACACCATGTGGAAGGAAAGCAGGACAGAGACTGAGTGGCACATCCTGTCGCCGTCTTTTCTCTCGAACCTCCTCCCAGGCCGACCACCCTTGCTGTGTCCAAGCCAAGCTCTGTGGGCTTTCTGTTCCTCCTGAGTAGTTGATTTTCAGAATTTGGGGTACCAGGGCTCTAGGGAATGTGAGCTAGAGAGCAGATGAGTCTGGAAGATGACCACTGACTCCTACTCTCGTACTTCTCCAGATGCAGAGGCCTCCATGGCTGTGATAAGCCTGCTGTTCTTGGCAGTGATGTATGTTGTTCACCACCCTCTGATGGTCAGTGATCGGATGGACCTGGACACATTAGCCAGGAGTCGGCAGCTGGAGAAGCGAATGAGCGAGGAGATGCGCCTGCTAGAGATGGAGTTTGAAGAGAGAAAGCGAGCGGCTGAGCAGAGGCAGAAGGCAGAGAACTTATGGACAGGAGACTCATCCAGCGACCAGTTAGTGCTGGGGAAGAAAGACATGGGGTGGCCGTTCCAGGCCGATGGCCAGGAGGGGCCTCTGGGCTGGATGCTGGGAAACCTGTGGAACACTGGCCTCTTTTGCCTATTTCTCGTCTTTGAGCTCCTGCGACAGAACATGCAGCATGAGCCGGCCTTTGATTCCAGCAGTGAGGAGGAGGAGGAGGAAGTCCGTGTTGTCCCTGTCACCTCTTACAACTGGCTTACTGACTTCCCCTCCCAGGAGGCCCTGGACTCCTTTTACAAACACTATGTCCAAAATGCCATCCGTGACCTGCCTTGCACCTGTGAGTTTGTGGAGAGTTTTGTGGATGATCTCATTGAGGCCTGTCGGGTGCTCAGCCGCCAAGAGGCTCACCCACAATTGGAAGACTGCCTGGGCATTGGGGCTGCCTTTGAGAAATGGGGAACCCTCCATGAGACCCAGAAATTTGATATCCTGGTTCCCATTGTCCCCCCACAGGGCACCATGTTTGTCCTGGAGATGAGGGACCTGGCCCTGGGCCGCCGCTGTGGCTGTGTGCTGGTGGAGTCAGAATGTGTGTGCAAGCGTGAGAAACGCCTAGGGGACGTGCTGTGCCTGGTGCACCACCACAGGGACTCCTCGGCAGTCTTGGGGAAGTGTAGTAGCTCCATCAAGGCAGCTCTCTGCACCGGCTTCCACCTAGACGTGTGCAAGACTGTGCAGTGGTTCCGGAACATGATGGGCAATGCCTGGGCCCTTGTGGCCCACAAGTATGACTTTAAACTCAGTCTCCCACCGTCTACCACCTCCTGCAAGCTCAGGCTGGACTATCGCTCAGGCCGTTTTCTCTCAATCCATTTGGTCCTGGGGGTGCAACGAGAAGACACCTTGGTCTACCTGGTGAGTCAGGCTCCTGACCAGGAGCAGCTCACCGGTGTGGACTGGCCTGAGTCCTTTGTGGCCTGTGAGCACTTGTTCCTGAAGCTGGTGGGGCGCTTTGCCCCCGAGAACACCTGTCACCTCAAGTGCCTCCAGATCATTTTAAGTCTCCGGCAGCATCACAGCTTACCCCACGGAGCATCCCGCCCCATCCTCACTTCTTACCACTTTAAAACAGCTCTCATGCACCTCTTGCTACGGCTGCCCTTCACGGACTGGGCCCACAACATGCTCTCTCAGCGGCTCCAGGACATTCTCTGGTTCTTGGGCCGTAGCCTCCAGCAAAGGTCCCTCCATCATTTCCTCATTGGTAACACTTTTCTGCCCCTGACCATCCCGATCCCTAAGACATTTAGGAATGCTGAGCCTGTCAATCTCTTCCAACACCTGGTGCTCAACCCCAAGGCACATTCACAGGCAGTGGAAGAGTTCCAAAACCTTCTGACCCAGGTGAAAACTCTGCCTCGTGCCCCACTGGCTGCAGCACCTTGATGTAAAGACCATTTAAAAAAAAAACAGAGGAAAGTATTTCTAATTCCTTGGGCTACAAAAGTGTTTGTTTTTCAGATATATCAGTGGTATATGTGACCTTCACCTTGCCAGTGGGGGCTATGATGAGACACCTTAAGGAATGTGTGAGGTGGTCATGAGGATGGGCCTAATGACCCTGCAGGGCCTAGTCAAGGATGGGTCATCTGAGGTTTTCTTCTGCTAACTTTCATCATGACCCAAAGAAGGTCCAGGGAAACGGATGTTATGGGAGGATCTTGCTGCTCAGGAGGTGAGATCCAGAGGGGTACTGTGAAGTTGTGTTTTTGTATCAACACTGGAAGTGAGAGAACCAGAGAATACCTTTATTCCAGCTTATTCCTTTTTGTGATTGACTTCCAGTATGTTCCTTGTGAATTGGTTTCCTTGTTGAACTGTTAGCTTAATTCTCATCTGAGCTGGTGGCACTTCATTTTATCCCAAATGCTGTGATGGGCAACTTCTCATATTTTAGGATCTAATTTTTCAAACCTTCACTATTTTGAAAACATAACCAAGGCCGGGCACGGTGGCTCACGCCTATTAATCCCGGCACTTTGGGAGGCCGAGGTGGGTGTATCACCTGAGTTCAGGAGTTCAAGACCACCCCGGGCAACATGGTGAAACCCCGTCTCTGCTAAAATACAAAAAATTAGCCGGGCATGGTGGCGCGTACCTGTGGTCCCAGCTACTTGGGAGGCTGAGGCATGAGAATCACTTAAGCCCCAGTGGTGGAGGTTGCAGTGAGCCGAGATCGCACCACTACACTTCAGCCTGGGCTACAGAGTGAGAATCTGTCTCAAAAAAAAATATATGTGTGTATATATATATTATATATATATAAGTATATATATATTATATGTATATAACCAAGATGTTTACATTCCATTTTCTTAATTTAGCCCTATTTTCATATGACAATAGAGTTTTTATGCATCTGAAAAAACTACTTAATTTATTCGCATTGATTCACAAATATTAAGTCAATAGTAACCTGTCTCATAGTTGAGATAATGTATTTACTATAATAATGAAATGGCTAACATCTGATGACCTTTTTAGTGACTGGAGGCAACATTATAAAGGCCTTCACAAGGACAATCTTTTTGGGGGCTCTGAGATGAACAATTACTTTGTTTCTTGTGGGGAGCCACTTGTTAAGTGTAAAGAAGGTTTAGCTGCCATGTTTAGCTGTGCTTTTTCTGTCTGGTCATGCCTCCTTTGTATTTTTATTTTTTTTCAAAAATGACAAAGGGATTACTTGAATCGTGTTTGTGGTTTTGAAAGAGGGGTCATCACAATCCAGGCTCATTGCCAGGTTTGTATAGGAAAGGATTGGGAAGCAGTCCAACTCTAAAATTGTGATTCTAGAGATATAATTGGTGTATTTTTCCCTTTTTTCAAAACCATGGGATGCTGAGGAGGAGTGCTAAGAAATGCAACTATAGCTATGGGTGTGGTTGTTTTGGAAACGCCAATGCTGTTCTATCTGCACTGCCAAGAAGATCTGCTGGGGAGGGTAACCTGTCCCCACTGAACTTGACCTCAGCAGGGATCAGATGCTGGCCATTACGGGCTTCAGTCATAGAATACACACCCTCTCCTCCAGCAAAAATAAATTTAAAATGTCCCAAAGCCAGGTGCAGTGGCTCACACCTGTAATCCCAGCACTCTGGGGAGGCTGAGGTGGGCAGATCACACGAGCCCAGGAGTTCAAGACCAGCCTGGGCAACATGTCGCGATCCCGTCTCTACAAAAAATTAGCTGGGCATGGTGGTGTACACCTGTGGTCCCTGCTACTCTGGAGGTTGAGGCGGAAAGACTGCTTGAGCCCAGGAGGTCAAGGCTGTAGTGAGCTATGATAGTGTCACTGTGCTCCAGCAACCTAGGCAAAAAAGTGAGACTATGTCTCAAAAATAAATAGATAAATAAATAAAATAAAAAAAAATAAGTTTCCCAGAAGCTGATGCCAGTCAATAGTTGGGGCTCCTAGTGCACAATAGCTACTGTGTTCCTATGTTGTCTGCATCTGTCAGGTACTGCTTTCAATGCAAGATGCAATCATGGTTGGTTCCCTGCTGGTGGGATTTTGGTGTTTTAGGAACATCCATATACTTTTTGTTTAGAAAATTATTTGCTGATGTTTTAAGTTAAAGTCAATAAAGGAGGCTATTTTCTGTATACATTGGAATCTATGCAGTAACACACTCAGCAGATCAGCATTCTCACATGCCTGTTCCCAAGAAGTTCATGTTACCCTGATAGCTCCATTCGGTACATCCTGGTATTTCTCAGTGTACTTGGAACTAGTCTGCCTTGTGGTTTCCCAGTGGCATGGCCAGTAGCCAGAAAAGAATAAGCAAGATCTAGGTGATTAATTTTCATGGTGCCCAAACCAAAATATCAGCCAAATTAGAAGATCTTAGTGGTTGCAAACAACGTGCATAAACTCTAAAAGTCTTCTCAGGTAGAAAGAAGGTGGTATGATTTCTAGGAGTGCATGGTTGTTTCTAGTCTAATAGATAAAAAAGAAAATAAAGGCCGGGCGTGGTGGCTTATGCCTGTAATCCCAGCACTTTGGGAGGCCGAGGTGAGCGGATCACTTGAGGTCAAGAGTTTGAAATCACCTGGCCAACATGGAGGACCTGCGTCTCTACTAAAAATTTAAAGAAATTTGCCGGGTGTGGTGGCGCACGCCTGTAATCCCAGCTACTCAGGAGGCTGAGGCAGGAGAATCGCTTGAACCTGGGAGGCAGAGGTTGCAGTGAGCCGAGATTGCGCCACTGCACTCCAGCCTGGGTGACACAGCGAGACTCTGTCGCAAAAAAAAAAAAAAAAAAGAAAACATAAAGTTATAAGAGTGAGCAGATGATTACAAAGGGAGCAGTCAGCAAAACTTGGGTGGAGCAGAGGGTGCAAGAAAGAGTATTAAAAAAAAAGAAAAAAACACACAAAAAAACAAGTAGTAATGGAAAGAACAGACCTGTAGTGCTCTGGGAATACTTTTACAATTAAAGAGGAAAGCTCTCCAGATAGGAAGCTAAGCTTTATTCTAAAACAAAACCTGGCTAGCCCCCAGGATACAACAGCAGTTATAGTAATGGGAATGCTTAATGTTCACTGAGCTTTGCCAGTGTTCAGGACACTGTTCTGATGGCTTTACATCTGGTAACTCATTTAATCTTCATACTATAACCCCATGAAGTGGGCCCTTCATCCCCTCCATTTTACATATGAGGAAACTGAGGCGCAGAAAGGGTACACAACTTCCTCAAGGTCACGTAGCTAGTGGCAGAGCCTGGAAGAAACTATCTGCCATTGCAACTTTTCAGCTTGGTCTTGGAAATAAAACAAGATGTAGGGGTTAAAGGGCTTTGAGAAGCAAAAAGCACTATATTTTAAAAGATGGTATGTTACTGTTTAGAAATTCTAGAAGACAGAAATTGTTGATTCTTAGCCCAGTCTTAAGGAGGTCAGGAATTTCATATCACATGCAAAAATTAAAGGCATTTGCGCCGGGCGCAGTGGCTCACGCCTGTAATCCCAACACTTTGGGAGGCTGAGGTGGGCGGATCACCTGAGGTTGGAAGTTCGAGACTAGCCTGACCAACATGGAGAAACCTTGTCTCTACTAAAAATACAAAATTAGCTGGGCATGATGGTGCATGCCTGTAATCCCAGCTATTCGGGAGGCTGAGGCAGGAGAATCACTTGAACCCAGGAGATAGAGGCTGTGGTGAGCCGAGATGGCGCCATTACACTCCAGCCTGGGCAACAAGAGTAAAACTCCGTCTCAAAAAAAAAAAAAAAAGGCATTTGCTTAGAGGCCAAAATGAACACAAAGCCATTTCAACTACGTGCCTACTGAGTCCCAGTGACTTGATGGTTTCTATCACGGACTACATCATTATATAAGCCAGCTGCAGGCTGGAAAGTCAGGGCAAATTTGAAGCCAAAAGATTGCTTGTTCAGGTAGCCAATGGATAACACTATTGTTTTTCACCTAAACTAAGGCAGTTTCCCATTTATTTGGGGGAAGTAGAATCTCCATGAAGAGTAAAATGGGGTGGGGAAGGGAGACGAAACCAGCTCTGCTTTTCTGGCAGCCTAGGATTAGTGGAGGAACTTTAACTACTTTACTTTTGCACAAACAGAGGTATTGAGCTTTGTACACCACTGATATCAGTGATAAATCATTCACTGTTCTGTATTTATTTATTATTATTATTTTTTTGAGATGGAGTCTTGCTCTGTCGCCCAGGCTGGAGTGCAGTAGCACCATCTCGGCTCACTGTAAGCTCCGCCTCCTGGGTTCATGCCATTCTCCTGCCTCAGCCTCCCGAGTAGCTGGGACTACAAGTGCCCGCCACCACGCCAGGCAATTTTTTTTTTTTTTTGTATTTTTAGTAGAGACAGGGTTTCACTGTGTTAGCCAGGATGGTCTTGATCTCCTGACCTTGTGATCTGCCCGCCTCGGCCTCCCAAAGTGCTGGGATTACAGGCTTGAGCCACCATGCCCGGCCAAATCATTCACTGTTTTGGCACCCTTCACAGCCCTAAAAACAAAACAAAGATGGCATTCAGAGCAGGAGGTGAAAGACCCACCTGCATAAGGCAGCTCTGGCCCAGAGAGACACTGGGCATAGAGCTGGCTTTGCCTTCCTGCACGTGAAGCTGGAAGCAGCTCAGGTGGCTCCATTATTCCCACAGAACAGCCTCAAGGCTCACCTAGTGGGTCACTTAGTAGCTTTCCTCCCCCAGGGCTTCCAAGCTGTCCTTCAGAGGCTCCTGATTCAGTGTATCACCTCCTAACCCTTGCTGCTCTTATGTACACATGAAATCCAGAGGATCACACTTGTCCCAATGTCCTCCCTCAGATGCATTCAGCAGAGAGAACAAGTGAGGGAGATGACAGGGACCCTAGTATATACTGAGCAAGTCCAGTGCAGGGGATACTGCCTTCCCCATTTTATAGATGGGGAAGAAAATGGGGCCCAGAGAGGTTAACGTGCCCAACCCAGGATTTAAAATTGTCTTCCAGCTGTACTCATTGAATACATATTTAAGTACTTGCTATGTCCAGGGCCAGCACCAGGCCATGGGAAAACCATAGTGAGCAGATACGGCTTCATCCTCATGGAGCTGACAGTCTATGTAGGAGACAGACATGAAATAGTCACCCTAGTGCATGGAAAATCGTAGCTGCGACAAGTTCTCCTGAAGCCTCCAGTATGGAGAGTTGTATGTATCAGGGAAGGTCTCCTTAAGGAACCTGAGGGGAGTAGAAACCTGACTGGAGCTACAGGGGTTAAGATGGGGATGAAGAGGATCCTAGCTAGAGGAGTGTGTGTGTGCAGAGGACTGGGGGTAGGAGCAGCTGTGATGAGAGGAATCTGAAAAAAGGCCAGGGCAGCTGGAGGGCAGGGAGCAAGGGGAGCAAGGTCCCTGAAGAGGCTGGAGAGGCTGCAGGGGTGGGTAGGCAGGCAGGAAGACCCTTCCAGGGCCTTGTAGGACGCTTAGAGGTTCCCAGGCTGGTGGAACCCCTGAAGTGTTATACTTCCGGGAGGAAGTGGTGGGGGACAAGTGGGAGTGACAGCTCAGGTTTGGACTCTGCATACACTACTCAGGGCCTGAGGTGGGGCCAGAGCAGACCAGTGAGAAGGTAATGTGGATGGAAGGAGAAAGGCAGGATTGGCGATTTTTAGGAGGTGAAAATAGCTTGCTTGATAATGGATTGTGTGGGGAGAGAAAGGGAGGGAGTCCCCCAGGATGACTCCTGGGTGCTGATTTGGGTTCTTGGGTGGCTGATGGTATCATTTACTGAGATAAACAGTGTCAACCGGCCGGGCGCGGTGGCTCACGCTTGTAATCCCAGCACTTTGGGAGGCCGAGGCGGGCGGATCACGAGGTCAGGAGATCGAGACCACGGTGAAACCCCGTCTCTACTAAAAATACAAAAAAAATTAGCCGGGCTTGGTGGCGGGCGCCTGTAGTCCCAGCTACTCGGAGAGGCTGAGGCAGGAGAATGGCGTGAACCCGGGAGGCGGAGCTTGCAGTGAGCCAAGATCGCGCCACTGCACTCCAGCAGCCTGGGCGACATAGCAAGACTCCGTCTCAAAAAAAAAAAAAAAACAGTGTCAACCCGTTTTCTCTAACCCACACAGCCTTACACTGAAGATTTGAAGGTGGTCACTAGAAGAACAAGTTTATACGAACAACAGATAGGCTTAAAAAGTGGTTTTCAGCCAGGTGCAGTGGCTCGTGCCTATAATCGCAGCATTTTGAGAGGCCAAGGCAGGTGGATCACCTGAGGTCAGGAGTTCGAGACCAGCCTGACCAATATGGTGAAACCCCATCTCTACTAAAAATACAAAAATTAGCTGGGTGTGGTGGCAGGCACCTGTAATCCCAGCTATTCAGGAGGCTGAGGCAGGAGAATCGCTTGAACCCGGGAGGTGGAGATTGCAGTGAGCTGAGATTGTGCCATTGCACTCCAGCCTGGGCAACAAAGCAAGACTCTGTCTCAAAAAAAAAAAAAGTAGTTTTCAACAATGGGTGGCACTTTTTGATTGCCAAAATGAGTGACAGCACTGATGGCATTTAGTGGGCAAATGGTGTCACAGAGGCTTAAGAGCCCACAAAGAGGGCAAACATCCTATCATGCCAAGAATTGTTTCACCCTGAATGCCAACACTGCCCTTGAAGAGAAACACTATAAAAGATGCCAGATATGAGAGTTACAAGAAATTCTAGGATGTGCTAGGGATATTCCAGGGAATCACCCTGGCCTTTACTCCCATAATTCAATCCTTAGGGTTACATGAAACTGGGGACAGATGGCATTTTATGCTTATTTCGTTTTTTCGACCTTTATTTTTTTTTTTTGAAGGGTGGGGGGTGTTTCCAGGAAGCTATTCACACGAATCTGAATAAAACGATGGCCTTCATCTTATACTATATTAAATGTACATTTTGTACTATATTAAATGTATATATAGCATTTTTGCATCAGTTCTTCCCCACCTGGACTGCTCATTCCCACGTAGGCTCCCGCTCCCCTCCGTCCCTCTCCCCCGAGGTTTTCAGCGTTTTGCTGCCCACATAGCACAGATCTCTACGGGAAATAAACCTCGTTTTCTTGATCATCTGCCTCCCCATTAGAAAGTAAATTCCACGGGCTGAGCGCGGTGGCTCACGCCTGTAATCCCAGCACTTCGGGAGGCCGAGGTGGGTGGATCACCTGAGGTCAGGAATTCGAGACCTGCCTGGCCAACACGGTGAAACCGCCCCCCCCCCCCACCCCCGTCTCTACTAAAAACACAAAAATTGGCCGGGCGTGATGGCAGGCGCCTGTAATCCCAGCTACTCGGGAGGCTGAGGCAGGAGAATCGCTTTAACCCAGGAGGCGGAGGTTGCAGTGGGCCGAGATCGCGCCACTGCACTCCAGCCTGGGGGACAAGAGCTAGACTTCGTCTCAAAAAAAAAAAAAAAGAAAGTAAATTCCACGAAAGACGGGCCTTGCTCGCCCTGCTCGACGCTGGGTCCCCAAGCCCAGTCCTGCACCTAGTGCTCGAAAGGAGGGGGTTTTCATACTATTTCGGGGGGGGGTGCACAGACCCCAAGAAGCCCAATCAGACGGGGTCCTCAACCCAGAACTCCTCACGCTGGCACCGCCCGCGGAGGCCCGAGGTGGTCTGCGCAGGCGTGCTGCTGGCCCCGCCCGCCGGCGACGTCACGCGGCCGTTAAGCCGCTCAGGCGTCTCGACGCGCGCAATTTAAAACCAGCTCAGGAGACGTCAAGGCAAGATGGGACCTCCCGGCCCAGGTGAGCCGGGCGGTCGGGAGGCGCGGCGGGAAGGGCCCCGAGCGAAGCAGTACTTCGGGCGGGCAGGGCTGGCGGGCTGGCCTGGGCGGGGAGAGAGGATATGCTCAGCCCGGGTCTTGGCCCTGCGGCCGACAGCAGAGGCCGGTGCGGGGGGAGGGGAGGGCCGGCGCGGGGCGGGCGGAACTTGTGCGCTCAGCCAACCAGAAAGCGGCTTCGGCCGGTGTCGGAGCGCGCGCGGGCCCTGCCTCACGCTCCTCAGTTCCCGGGCGGGCGGTGGGGCGGCCTCCTCCCTGGGCTCCTAAAGCGTGCTCGGTGTCTCTCCATTAAAATGGTGATTTTCCTGGAATAGACGTTATTTTCAGGGCTTTGGAAGCGATGTGGTTACCGTTGTATGCTTAGCATGCATGCATTTATTTTTGCATCTGTTCAAAAGTACTGAGCTCTCCCGTTGGGCGAACAAAACTGATAATATCTCTATACTGTTGGAGTTGGGGAGACAGACAGTAAACAAAAGAAATAATTACACATGAGGCTGAGTGCTGTGATTGAGTATAGCAGAGTGGGGGTGGCTCCGCTAGGGGTTCAGGGAGGATCTTTAGGCAGATACTAGGGAACGTATTTCAGACAGAAATAGCAAGTACAAAAATGAGGCAGGGAAGAGCCTGGCCTGGCCTAGGACCTGTCCAGAACATTGTGACCAAGCTTAGTGAGGCCTGACACGTAGGCAGGGTCTGGAGGCCTTGGGTAAGAGATTTGGAAATTGAGTTATATTTTGGACATGGTATGTGTGACTGACCGGAGAGAGACTCAGGTGAAGGGATCTATAATCACTTAGATGAGAATTTGGCTCTCAGGGGAGTTATGTGGACCACTCAGGGAAGTGACCCATGGATTGAGAAATAAATTTGGATACCATTATCATATAGGCCATTAGACCATAAAACCATGGGAACAGGTGAGAACACGAGGAAGGCCCTGCACATCTAGGACCAACATTTAGAAGCTGGATAGAGAAGGATGAGCTGGAAAAACTCAAAAGACAATGGTATAGGAAGAAGCCAAGAGTGTTTCAACAAGGAAGGGACTGTCAGCTGTTTCAAATGCTGCTGGATTCCAAGAGAAAGGCCAGAAAATGACCATAGGGTTTAGGCAACATGGAAGTTGTAGATGATCACGAAAAGATAGTTCTCATGAAGTTGGAATAGGAACCAGACCAGAGTGGGTTGAAAAATGAGTGGGAAATGAGGAAGTATACATAGGAAGTGTCTTTGAGCTCAGTAACCATCGGTTGAATGAATGGATGCATAATATCAAAGGCAAGGAGAGAAACCACGGGAAGAAGATTCGGAGAATTAAAGTATGCCTCTAATTCCAAGTTTAGTTTCTCTCTTAGACAAGGTTTTCCTTCAGTGCTTCCTATTTCTGTTAAGGTATCTTCTCCAAAGGTCCAGCTTCCTTCCTTAGCCTGTAGCCTACTGTGCTTACATCAAAATGCTGTCCTCACAAGTCCTCTTGATTCCATTTCTAAAAATGTCTCTTGCCTCCTCCCTTCCTATTTTTACTTTTTTTTTTTTTTTTTTTTTGAGATGGAGTCTCCCTCTATCACCCAGGCTGGAGTGCAGTGGCGCAATCTCGGCCCACTGCAAGCTCTGCCTCCCAGGTTCACGCTATTCTCCTGCCTCAGCCTCCCAAGTAGCTGGGACTACAGGCTCCTGCCACCACGCCCAGCTAATTTTTTGTATTTTTAGTAGGGACGGGGTTTCACCGTGTTGGGATGGTCTCGATCTCCTGACCTCGTGATCTGCCCGCTTCAGCCTCCCAAAGTGCTGGGATTACAGGCGTGAGCCACCGCGCCCGGCCTATTATTTTTTAGAGACAGGGTCTTGCTGTGTTGCCCAGGCTGGAGTACTTGGCTATTGATAGGTGCTGTCCTTGCTCACTGCAGCCTCGCTGAGCACAAGCAGGCTTAGCCTCCTGAGTAGCTGGAACCACAGATGCCTGGCAAAGTACCCCACTTCTCAATACCACCTATATCTTTCTAATTCACTCCCTCGTTCCCTGACTCCAACAACCTTTTTTTTTTTTTCTCTGAGACAGAGTCTTGCTCTCCCCCAGGCTGGAGTGCAGTGGCTTGATCTTGGCTCACTGCAACCTCTGCCTCCTAGGCTCAAGCAATTCTCCTGCCTCAGCCTACTGAGTAGCTGGGATTACAGACATGCGCCATTACACCTTGCTAATTTTTGTATTTTTAGTAGAGACGGGGTTTTGCCTTGTTGGCCAGGCTGGTCTCGAACTCCTGACCTCAAGTGATGTCCCACCTTGGCCTCCAAAGTGCTAGGATTACAGGCATGAGCCACTGCGCCCAGTCTTGTTTTTACTTCCTATTTTACTGAAAAAAAAAAAAGCAAACAAAAGGGAACATCCCCAAGTCTGCCATTGCACCTGCTCCCTGCCTGCATCTGTGCCTGTGCCTCTGTCTTTTCTCCTGTTGCCGAGGATGGGCTCTCTGTGCTCTCTACAAAGGCAACCCCTTTACCTACTTGAGTACATTGTTCAGCAAATTTTATCTTTTATTTTGGATGGTCACTGTGATAGGCTGAATAACACTTGCCCTAAAGGTGTCCAGAACCTGTGAATATGTTATCTTACATGGTAAGAGGGACTTTGCACATGTGATTAAGTTAAGGCTGTTGAGAAGGGGAGACTATCATGGATCATCTGGGTGGGCCTAGTTTGATCACAGTGGTCCTTATAAAAGGAAGGTCGTTGGGGCAGAGTGAGAGCAGATGTGATGACAGAACAAGAGGTTAGAGTGATGGGGGGACAGTGAGCCAAGGAATGTAGGCAGCTCTGAAGCTGCAAAAGGCAAGGAACAGATCCTCCCGTCAAAGCCTCCAGAATGAGTGTAACCCTCTACAACTGCAAGAGAACACATATACATGTGTGGTTTTGTTTTTGTTTTTGTTTTTGTTTTTTGAGACGGAGTCCCACTCTGTCACCCAGGCTGGAGTGCAGTGGCGCGATCTCGACTCACAGCAAGCTCTACCTCTTGGGTTCATTCCATTCTTCTGCCTCAGCCTCCCGAGTAGCTGGGACTACAGGCACCCGCCACTGCGCCTGGCTCATTTTTTGTATTTTTAGTAGAGACAGGGTTTCCCTGTGTTGGCCAGGATGGTCTCGATCTCCTGACCTCATGATCTGCTCGCCTCGGCTTCCCAAAGTGCTGGGATTACAGGCGTGAGCCACCACACCCAGCCACATGTGTGTTTAAACCGCTAGGTTTGTGGTCATTTGTGACAGCAGCCATAGAAAACTAATACAATCTCTTTGCTTCATTCTTTCTACCATGCTGAGGTTTTTTTTGTTTGTTTTTTTGTCTTAAAAATTCCTCACTTCCCTTTCAACTCTCACCCTCTCATTTCTCTTCACCCTTTTACAGTAGAAGTCCTTGGGCTGGGCGTGGTGGCTCACGCCTGTAATCCCAGCACTCTGGGAAGCCAAGACAGGCAGATCACGAGGTCAGGAGTTCGAGACCAGCCTGGCTAACACTGTGAATCCCTGTCTCTACTAAAAATACAAAAAATTAGCTGGGTGTGGTGGCGGGTGCCTGTAGTCCCAGCTACTGAACCCGGGAGGCGGAGTTGCAATGAGCTGAGATCCCGCAACTGCACTCCAGCCTGGGTGACAAAGCAAGACTGTGTCTCAAAAAAAAAAAAAAAAAAAGTCCATGAACACCTTGTCATCGTTTGCTGTCTCCAGTTTCTCTTCTCCCATCTTCTCTTGAACCATTCCAGTTCAGCTTTCTCCCTTACTACTGTAGGAAAACTGTTTTTGTCAAGATCACTAGTAACCCTAGGTTCTAAATCCAATGATCAGTTCTCAGTCCTCATCTACATAGTTTATCACATCCTCCTCCCCTAAAAATACTTTCTTCACTTGGCTTTTAGAATGCCACATTCTGCTGATTTTCTCCCCACCTCACTAGTTGCACATTTCCCAGCTCTTTTGCTGGTTTCTCCTTTATTTTTACTTATTTATTTTTTTGTGTGACAGAGTCTCATTCTGTTGCCCAGGCTAGAGTGTAGTGGCGTGATCTTGGCTCACTACAGCCTCTGCCTCCCAGGTTCAAGCGATTTTCCTGCCTCAGCCTCCCGAGTAGCTGAGATTATAGGCACCCACCACCACGCTCAGCTAATTTTTGTATTTTTAGTAGAGACAGGGTTTCACCATGTTGGCCGGGCTGGTCTCGAACTTCTGACCTCATGTGATCCGCCTGCCTCAGCCTCCCAAAGTGCTTTCCTGCTCTTTAAACCTTTAAAGTGTTCCTCTACTCAGTTATTTAGTGATCTCATCTAGTATTATGGCTCTGAATACCCTTTACATGCTGATGACTTCCCAGTGTGTGTATCTCATCTGGAACTTTCCCTAAATTCTGGGATTAGATACCCACCTGTCTAACCCAGTTAGATGACTAATACTAATAAGCATCTTTCTTTTTTTTTTGAGACGGAGTTTCACTCTTGTTGCCTGGGTTGGAGTGCAATGGCACAATCTTGGCTGAGTGCAACGTCCGTCTCCCGGGTTCAAGCGATTATCTCGTTTCAGCCTCCTGAGTAGCTGAGATTACAGGCACCCACCACCACGCTCAGCTAATTTTTGTATTTTTAGTAGAGACAGGGTTTCACCATGTTGGCCGGGCTGGTCTCGAACTCCTGACCTCAGATGATCCACCCACCTCGGCCTCCCAAAGTGCTGGGATTACAGGCATGAGCCACTGTGCCTGGTAGCCCAGGCTGTTTCTTAACTCCTGGCCTCAAGGGATCCTCCCACCTCCGCCACCCAAAGGGCTAGGATTACAGGGATGAGCTACCATGTCCAGCCTTTTTTTTTTTTTTTTTTTTTGGTTGTTATCTTTTAAGTTAAGAGACTAAGCTAGTTTTCTTGAAAACTGTCCTGCATTCTAGATTTGTCTGTTTCCTTATGATATCATTTAACTTGTTCCTCGACCCCTTGTATTTCTTATAAACCAGAAGTTAAAGCTCTAAAGTTCTTTGGTTAAATTTAGATTAAACATGTTTGGTGGAAATATTTCCTGGGTGATGCTATGAATTTCACATTGTGTCACATGAAGAGATGAGTAACTTTCAGATTGATTTTTAGTGAGGCTACATTTGACTGGTTAATGTGGTGACTGGTAGAGTTTTTATTGTAAAAGACATTTTTCCCTTTGTAGTTAGCAAATAATCTGGATGATTCTTTGGAACATTCTATTTGTTTTACATGTTTATGTTGTTTTTTCTGTCTGCTTGCCAAGATATGGAGGAGCTGGGATTAGAGCCCAGCCTGTCTGACTCTATAGCCCATACCTCACCCTTGTCTCAGCGTCTGTCTCTCTCTTGTCTTACCTGGCATGATGGGTTATGTATGTCTGTTGTCCAGTTTGTGAGCTTATCAGAGGCAGCAACATTATATCATCCATCTTTATATCCGTGCAGTACTTAAGTTCACAATAGCTGCAGAGTGGATATTTGTCCCAGATTAGCAAAGAAGCATCAGAAACCTATGGCCTCCCCCCTGCACCTCCAAGAAACCCAAACTCTAGAGGTTCTAGCCATTAAGTATTAGAGTTGGAGAAGATCTCAGTGGACAGTGTGTGGTGAACCTCCACCTCTGTGACAGGCTCAAGTCTTCTTTGGATATAGGAAATGTTCTCTTGAAGGTTTCTTGAGCAAGAATTTTGTTCCAGCACTGCCAGCCACAATGAATAACTCTTCTTCAGAGACCCGAGGACACCCCCACAGTGCCTCCTCTCCTTCAGAGCGGGTGTTCCCAATGCCCCTGCCCAGGAAGGCGCCTCTCAATATTCCTGGCACCCCAGTCCTCGAAGACTTTCCTCAGAATGACGATGAGAAGGAGCGGCTGCAGCGGAGGCGCTCGAGGGTCTTTGATCTGCAGTTCAGCACCGACTCACCTCGCTTATTGGCCTCCCCCTCCAGCAGGTGAGGGGCTCCTGGGCTGGTTCTCCTTGAGGCGGCCGCCTTGATGTGGGCTGCGTAGGTTCAGGCATCTCCACTAAACTTCATGGGTCTAGGTTTTGAAAATTTAAACTATCATGGATTCTTGCCAGAGTTGTTTGTTTTTGTTTTCCATTTAGGAGTATTGACATTTCAGCTACTATCCCCAAGTTTACAAACACGCAGATTACGGAACATTACTCCACGTGTATCAAACTGTCCACTGAAAATGTGAGTATCTGCTGGTTTATTATTGAAGATGTGATCCCTTGATCACAGGGGAAATCCAGCTATCTTGTTTCTGTAGAGAATGCACAATTAATGATGATAATTCTCCAGTGAGTCATCTTAGTGCTGGTGGTTTCCACCGGTAATGCTGGTGGTTTTACTGTTTCCTCTGGACCTGTGGTGCACCTCCTGAGAGGCTGCCAGCTATCTGCCTGCCGTGTATCTAGAAAGGCAGCATGGCGCATGAGTTAATAGTAGAGTTCTGGAGCTAGCCTGAGTTGGAGGCTACATGTTTCTAAGCTGTGTGTGAGCCACCCAACCGTTTTGCTTCCGTGTCCTTCTCTGGAGAATGGGGGTACTGCCTGCCTCATGAAGTTGTTTGAGTCCCTTTGTGTGCAGTGCTTAGAGTAGGGCCTGCACACTGAGCATTCAGGAATTTTGTGCCGTCATTCCCTAGCCTTGAACATGAGGACATGCCTGTGAGGATTTGGCTCTTGACAAGTGTTTTTGGGAAGAGAGATCAGTGACAATACGTGGGTATTCCTATGTAAAGACTTAGCTTCCTCTGTTAAAAGAGGCATTATTTACATGAGTCTAGGCTATAAATAACAATCCTTTCTGCAATTTTCTGTTTTCAGAAAATCACTACCAAGAATGCTTTTGGTTTGCACTTGATTGATTTTATGTCAGAGATTCTTAAACAGAAAGACACCGAACCAACCAACTTTAAAGTAAGAAGGATGTCCACTTTCTCTTGCATCTGAATTAAATGATGATGATTTCTACTACTTGGCATAACACAGTTGAATTCTGCAAATACATGAGAGACTTCTCATTTAGATGTTATGTTAGTTAATTTACTTTCTTTTCCTAAACTGATGAAATACAGAGAGAATATATATTCTGTTTATTCCCTATCAGTCATAGAGGGATCTTTGTCATTGCTTCCTTGGGGCAAGTAAATATTTTGTGAAGCTTGCTGTGTTTTACCTGTTCAGAAGTTCTTTTTTGTGCATCTTTGTGAGTGTAGCTCTGATCGTTTGACTAGGTGGCTGCGGGTACTCTGGATGCCAGCACGAAGATCTATGCCGTGCGCGTGGATGCTGTCCATGCCGATGTATACAGAGTCCTTGGGGGGCTGGGCAAAGATGCACCGTCTTTGGAAGAAGTGGAAGGCCATGTTGCTGGTAGGTGGGTAGGGATCTGGATTTAAGTGGCTCTTTTTAGGGCATACCAGGTAGTTACTTGAGTAATATACTAGAAGAAGGTCACAAGAAATCAGTGATCTCATTTTATTGAAGACAGGGCATTTTTAGAACCATATATGGTCTTACATGAGAAGATACTCAAACACTAAAGTTACATTTCTTTGAAAAAGAGAAGGGCCTTATAAAAGCATTTATATTTTATTTAGGCCAGGTTGTGTAAACATCACCAACTAAGGAACTTCTGATCTGGGAGTCTTTGGAAATGGACTTGCATGAGAAACCAAATCTAAGAGTTTGGTTTCTCCATAAGTTGCAGATTAAATATGCCTGATGTTTTGAGAGAACTGCATGTTTTTTTTGTTTGGTTGGGGTTGGAGTTGTTTTTGTTTTTGTTTTTGTTTTTTTTTTTTGAGACGAGGCTCACTTTGTCACCCAGGCTGGTGTGCAGTGGTGCGATCTTGGCTCACGGCAGCCTCTGGCTCCCAAGTTCAAGTGATCCTCCTGCCTCACCACCCCAAGTAGCTGGGACTACAGGTGTGCATCTCCATGTCTGGCTAATTTTTGTACTGTTTTGTAGAGACGGGGTTTTGTCATGTTGGCCAGGCTGGTCTTGAACTCCTGAGCTCTAGCGATCCATCTGCCTCAGCCTCCCAAAGTACTAGGATTACAGGCATGAGCCACCACACCCGGCCTCACATGTTTAAATTACGACAGGTTTTGAAGCACTTGAGTTAGTAAGTTCACATGCTTCAAAGGAGCCCTTACAGTACGCAATTGTATTTCTCCTTTTAGATGGAAGTGCTACTGAAATGGGAACAACCAAAAAGGCTCCAAAGCCAAAGAAGAAGCACTTACACAGAACCATTGAGCAGAACGTAAACAACCTCAATGTCTCCGAAGCAGATCGGAAGTGTGAGGTGAGGAACTGTGTGCGCAGTGTGGTTTCTGACTAATTCAGAACCTTAGGGGCTGAGACTTGGCAGGGCTAAGGCTGCCTTGCTGGTATGTGCCTGTTTAAGCCTAAGGGAGTAAAACATTCAACTGATATCTCTGCATTATCATCTTTTAGCTTGACAGTAAAGACTAAAAGTAAGTCTCTCAGTGTTTCAGAATGATTGAGAAGGAAGAGACTTCAAATTGCTGAGAAATCTAATTGATAAAAAATTAATTTTATTTCCTAGTATATGTAGCAGTGGTTACGTTAGCTAACATTTAATGTACACATAGTGAGCACCATGTGCTTCCTTAAACCTGTAACCTGTGTTAACTCATTTAATCCTCACAACATTCTTGTATCATTTTAGGAAGAGGTAACTGAGGCACAATGACTTGCCCAAAATGACACATCTAGTAAGTGAGCTAGAAGTTGAAGCTAAGTGGTCTAACTCCAGAATCCTAGCTTTAAATCATCTATCTAGCAAATCCTAAAGAATCTGCTTAAACAAATGGTACTGGAGGCCTCATCTATAATTAGCACAGTTAATTTAAAGCAAACAGGTATTACTACAATTTTATTTTTTAATTCTGCCATTAAAAACATTGTTTCAGTGAACATTGTAATGCATATTATCTTTGCACTCGTATAGGAGAATATCTGTAAGAAAATTCTGAGACATGGATTTTAAGTTGCCCTCAAAAAAAAGGTACTAATTTACTCTCCCACTAGCAGTAGACTAGATTACTTCTCTCTCTTACCTCCGCAACATTCATAAATGGTAATTAAGGTCACAAAATTGGAATTGGTCACCAAGGAAATGAATGTATGTGAGAAGAAGACTGGGAGTTCCTTTTCCCCAATCTTAGGAGTTCAGAGAGCTGAAGAAACATCCAGTGGGTAGGAGGAAAACCAGAAGAGCGTGGTATCCAAATGAGAAAATATTTCAGGGAGTGGGGAATGATCAACCATGCCAAATGTGGCAACCTGAGGCCACTAATGAGCTTGGAGTGGGGGCCCCTCTGGAACTCAAGCTCAGACCTCCAGGGAAGGACTTGGCTGGTGCTAGTGTCCCTGAGTTTGAGGGAGGGGATTGTGTGCCCAGCACCCAGACCCTGGAGCGGGGGCATGCTGGCTGGTGCTGGTGTCTCAATAAGGCTGGTTCTGTGAGTGTGAAAATCTGCCAGTGGGGTTCAGCTGCTGCTACAGGTGGGCTCTGCTGCAGCCGGGGTGGGACACTGCTGGGTGACGTTCTCCTAACATGCAGCCTGCAGAAAAGACCAAGTGCCTTCTCTCCCTTGGAGCCTGTAGTCTCCCTCTAGTGCCCCTTCTTGGTAGAGCCTAGCAGGGAGCTGCTGGCAAAGCTGAATGTCCCAGATCCCGCATCACAGCCGAGGAGAGAGGGTAGGCTTAGAGCTGAGAGGCAGTAGCTTAGTAACTGGCACATGGTGAAGTGTCATGAGGATTACTGACAAAAGACTCTGGAATGGGGAGAGAGAGAGATATGTATAGAGAAGGTGAAAACAAATATGCAGAATGCTACCCATTAGGGAATCTAAGTAGAAGCTTTACAGAGATTCATATTACTGTTTCAACATTCTTGTGGATCTGAAATTTTTTTATGATAAATGGGAGGAAAGGACTCAAAACACTTGAATATAGGTAGTTGTTTTGAAGAGTTTTGGTATAATTTGGAGCAGAGTACTGGGATAGCAAATGGAGGGAAAAGTAAAGCCAAGAGTTTTGATTTTGTTTTTGAATGGGAGAAATGACAGCATATTTTGTTGATGACAGCAGTCTAGTGGAGAAGGGATTATTGATGATGCAGCAGAAAGGAGAATTGCCAGGGTGATGTCCTTGCACAGGTGAGAGGGAAGGGAATGGACAGCACAGGTTGGGCTCGGCTGACAGGGGTGGTGTTTGGGTGCACTCCTGGGGGAGCCTTCTGGATACTGTCTTAAAACAGGAAGCCAGGTCATCAGCTTACAGTGAGGATAGGGGAGGAAGGCACTGGGGGCGTGAGGAGGGGAAAGGGTAGGAAAGAGTCCTCTAGGAGGTGGGCGAGTACATGAACTTGGGAGATATGGTGTGACTGTCAGACAACTTAGGGTCTACTTGAGGGTGGTGGCAGATGGATATAAAGTGAGGTCAGCCAGCATGATTTTGTGTCTTTCTCCAGCCGTGAATAGCTGTGTGGGTACAATCATGGAGTAGGCAGAAAGTTGGGTTTAATATGGGATCCTGTTGAGCTGAGTGAATGGACACAGCTGGAAAGGGACACTGGAGGTGAGTGCATGTGTAAAGGTGTGGTTGCATTCACTGCTCAGGGAATTTTACCTTGGAAGAGAGGGGAATGAGGGGCAGTGGAAAGTAATATAATCAGTAGATTGTAGGCCTGGTGGGGTCAAAGACTTCTTGGTGTTGGGGACAAGAAGGGGTGAGCTGGAAATGTAGGAGGTGGTTGCCAGAGAGGGGCTCTTAGAATTGAGCATATGGAGAGGTTGCAGTCATGGTTAATGACTTGACTCAGAGCAGGCAAGGGAGCAAATGGCAGAGGCGGGGTAGGGGTCTTACTAGGCTGTCTTGGTGTCTTACTTGGCTGTCTTGGAGTCCTGGGTTTCTTAGGATGAAGGAGACCATTGAAGGAGAGGATATCAACCAAGAGGCAGTGTCCTGGATGGATCAACATATGGATATTGAAATCAATAAGAGCTACACCAGGAATAAATTTGGAGACTAGTAACGAGCCATAAACTAATACTAAGATCTTCCGAGAAGAAGGGCAGGTTGTGACCTGGGGATTGGAAGATGACTGCAACACAGATGGGCAGACAGTGGCAAAGGCTGATATTGTACTGAGAGCTAGGGCATTAGAAATTGGGAGGGAGGATAGTTGGATGCTGCAGTCACCTGGCCCACCTGTAGGCCACTGGTTTGAGGGCTGTGAAGAGAAAGCAGCCACTGCAGAGGCCCGCAGGGGAAGCATATCCTCAGGCTGGTACCATGTCTCAATTGGAGCAGTGCCTCTCAGCCTGTTTTTTATCACTTTTGCCTCTTCAGACCCATTTACACATTTTGTGCCTACTCCTTCCCCTTGAAATGAAATACTAAGGAATAAGATTTTGTCAGATAGGGTGGAGGTTTGGATAGGCAAACATTATTGTAATATCTAAGATTTTTTCCACCTTGCCTCTAGGAAACAGTTTTCACCCATTGAGAGTGAAATGAGAACTCCATTGAGAATATATAAACAAGTAGGTGGAGATAATCCTCAGGAACTAAGTGGGCGATAGAGAGAATTTTGCTGATGACTGAGTCTGGAGGGCCCTGAGGAAATACCAGTTTTTGAGGAGGGGTGGGAGATGGGGGCTGTGGTGGGGTGGGAGGTGGCATCAGAGTTCTATAGATCTTAAGAGTCCAAGAAATGTAGAATTGTGGGTATCTTGGGTCTTTTTGTATAATTAATAAATAAGCCAGATAAAGGGCACCAGTGAGATGAATGCCAGTGTTCTTATAGCAGATGGTAGTGGTAAGACTGAGTATGCAAGGGGCTAGGGAGGTGGGGCCTTGCCATGCCCACTCTGAGTGGTGAGGTGAGCGGGGCATTGCTGTGCACGGGCAGGGAGGGGCCAGAGGAAGGAGAGTCATTGAGAATGAGGCCTAAGGGAGGGGAGAGGCGAGAGTGGCTGGCTCTTGTGGGGAGAGGGAGTTGTATTTTTTCCTTAGGTGTGTGTCAGCATTAATTGTGGGTGATGTGTGTAGCATATCACCATGTTTAAAGACCTTGACATAGGCCGGGTGCGGTGCTTAGCTGTGTGACCTGGGAAGAGGTGTGAATCTCACTGTCATATACTATAAAAAATGGGGAACGCTGGCCCCACTCACATCTCGGTTTTATATTAGTGAATCCACTTATGTCAAAGTCTCTCTTTTTTTTTTTTTTTTTTTTTGAGACAGAGTCTTGCTCCGTCACCCATGCTGGAGTGCAGTGGCGCTATCTCGGCTCACTGCAAGCTTCACCTCCCGGGTTCACGCCATTCTCCTGCCTCAGCCTCCCGAGTAGCTGGGACTACAGGCACCCGCCACCATGCCCAGCTAATTTGTTGTATTTTTAGTAGAGATGGGGTTTCACCGTGTTAGCCAGGATGGTCTTGATCTCCTGACCTTGTGATCCGCCGCCCGCCTCGGCCTCCGAAAGTGCTGGGATTACAGGTGTGAGTCACCGCACTCGGCCTATGTCAAGGTCTTTAAACATGGTGATATGCTACACACATCTGAAGAGGTATTATTTATTAGTCGTAGGGATCCAGAAAGCCCTTTCTACCTTCCCTTCCCTCCCCCAGTTCTCCTTGTTTTTTCCCCTTCCCAAATAATCTGGAATTTATCTTACTGTCATTCTTTTTTTTTTTTGAGACGGGGTCTGGCTCTGTGGCCCAGGCTGGAGTACAGTGGCACGATCTTGGCTCACTGCAACCTCTGCCTCCCTGGTTCAAATGATTCTCGTGCCCCAGCCTCCCATGTAGCTGGGACGCACTACCACGCCCAGCTAATTTTTTTTGTATTTTTAGTAAAGATGGAGTTTCACCATGGTGACCAAGCTAGTCTCGAACTCCTGATCTCAAGTGATCTGCCTACCTGGGGCTCCCAAAGTGCTGGGATTACAGACATGAGCCACCGCTCCTGGCCCTTACTGTCATTCTTGCTTTTGATTCTATAGTGAAATGTTCAAATCAATCAGGGATTACTAAGTACGGGATGTTTGGAAATTCTGTTTTGTAGTCATCTTCTTTCTTACCAGGTAATCTCAATTCTGGGAGCCTGAGGAAAACGGACTATTTCCCAGGCCTGCATTAGCTTTTCCCATGATTATAAAGAGAAAAGGAGAAAGCAGCAAGTAGGGCTGAATACTGTCATGAAGAAATGCCGAATACTCCAATCCTGGAAAGCTTTTTTTGCTCTGTAAGTTGCTGTAAACTTGTAATCATCAAGAGTATGGAAGATAAACAAGAATGCTTGTGATTTTTGTACATTGATTTTGTATCCTGAGACTTTGCTGAAGTTGCTAATCAGCTTAAGGAGATTTTGGGCTGAGACAGTGGGGTTTTCTAGATATACAATCATGTCATCTGCAAACAGGGACAATTTGACTTCCTCTTTTCCTAATTGAATACCCTTTATTTCCTTCTCCTGCCTGATTGCCCTGGCCAGAACTTCCAACACTATATTGAATAGGAGTGGTGAGAGAGGGCATCCCTGTCTTGTGCCAGTTTTCAAAGGGAATGCTTCCAGTTTTTGCCCATTCAGTATGATATTGGCTGTGGGCTTGTCATAGATAGCTCTTATTATTTTGAGATACGTCCCATCAATACCTAATTTATTGAGAGTTTTTAGCATGAAGCGTTGTTGAATTTTGTCAAAGGCCTTTTCTGCATCTATTGAGATAATCATGTGGTTTTTGTCTTTGGTTCTGTTTATATGCTGGATTAGATTTATTGATTTGCGTACGTTGAACCAGCCTTGCATCCCAGGGATGAAGCCCACTTGATCATGGTGTATAAGCTTTTTGATGTGCTGCTGGATTCGGTTTGCCAGTATTTTATTGAGGATTTTTGCATCAATGTTCATCAAGGATATTGGTCTGAAATTCTCTTTTTTGGTTATGTCTCTGCCAGGCTTTGGTATCAGGACGATGCTGGCCTCATAAAATGTGTTAGGGAGGATTCCCTCTTTTTCTATCGATTGGAATAGTTTCAGAAGGAATGGTACCAGTTCCTCCTTGTACCTCTGGTAGAATTCGGCTGTGAATCCATCAGGTCCTGGACTCTTTTTGGTTGGTAAGCTATTGATTATTGCCACAATTTCAGAGCCTGTTATTGGTCCATTCAGAGATTCAACTTCTTCCTGGTTTAGTCTTGGGAGGGTGTATTTGTCGAGGAATTTATCCATTTCTTCTAGATTTTCTAGTTTATTTGCATAGAGGTGTTTGTAGTATTCTCTGATGGTAGATTGTATTTCTGTGGGACCGGTGGTTATACCCCCTTTTTCATTTTTTATTGCATCTATTTGATTCTTCTCTCTTTTCCTCTTTATTAGTCTTGCTAGTGGTCTATCAATTTTGTTGATCTTTTCAAAAAACCAGCTCCTGGATTCATTAATTTTTTGAAGGGTTTTTTGTGTCTCTATTTCCTTCAGTTCTGCTCTGATTTTAGTTATTTTTAGCCTTCTGCTAGCTTTTGAATGTGTTTGCTCTTGCTTTTCTAGTTCTTTTAATTGTGATGTTAGGGTGTCAATTTTGGATCTTTCCTGCTTTCTCTTGTGGGCATTTGGTGCTATAAATTTCCCTCTACACACAGCTTTGAATGTGTCCCAGAGATTCTGGTATGTTGTCTTTGTTCTCATTGGTTTCAAAGAACATCTTTATTTCTGCCTTCATTTCATTATGTACCCAATAGTCATTCAGGAGCAGGTTGTTCAGTTTCCATGTAGTTGAGCAGTTTTGAGTGAGTTTCTTAATCCTGAGTTCTAGTTTGATTGCACTGTGGTCTGAGAGACAGTTTGTTAAAATTTCTGTTCTTTTACATTTGTTGAGGAGTGCTTTATTTCCAACTATGTGGTCAATTTTGGAATAAGTGCGATGTGGTGCTGAGAAGAATGTATATTCTGTTGATTTGGGGTGTAGAGTTCTGTAGATGTCTATTAGGTCCACTTTGTGCAGAGCTGAGTTCAATTCCTGGATATCCTTGTTAACTTTCTGTCTCGTTGATCTGTCTAATGCTGACAGTGGGGTGTTAAAATCTCCCATTATTATTGTGTGGGAGTTTAAGTCCCTTTGTAGGTCACTGAGGACTTGCTTTATGAATCTGGGTGCTCTTGTGTTGGGTGCATATATATTTAGGATAGTTAGCTCTTCTTGTTGAATTGATCCCTTTACCATTATGTAATGGCCTTCTTTGTCTCTTTTGATCTTTGTTGGTTTAAAGTCTATTTTATCAGAGACTAGGATTGCAACCCCTGCCTTTTTTTGTTTTCCATTTGCTTGATAGATCTTCCTCCATCCCTTTTTTTTTTTTTTTAAGATGGAGTCTTTCTCTGTCCCCCAGGCTGGAGTGCGGTGGCGCGATCTCGGCTCACCGCAACCTCCACCTCCTGGGTTCACGCCATTCTCCTGCCTCAGCCTCCCAAGTAGCTGGGACCACAGGCACCCACCAACACGCCTGGCTAATTTTTTTGTATTTTTTAGTAGAGACGGGGTTTCACCGTGTTAGCCAGGATGGTCTCGATCTCCTGACCTCGTGATCCACCCGCCTCGGCCTCCCAAAGTGCTGGGATTACAGGCTTGAGCCACCGTGCCCGGCCTCCTCCATCCCTTTATTTTGAGTCTATGTGTGTCTCTGCACGTGAGATGGGTTTCCTGAATACAGCACACTGATGGGTCTTGACTCCTTATCCAGTTTGCCAGTCTGTGTCTTTTAATTGGAGCATTTAGCCCATTTACATTTAAAGTTAATATTGTTATGTGTGAATTTGATCCTGTCATTATGATATTAGTTGGTTATTTTGCTCATTAGTTGATGCAGTTTCTTCCTAGCCTCAATGGTCTTTACAATTTGGCATGTTTTTGCAGGGGCTGGTACCGGTTGTTCCTTTCCATGTTTAGTGCTTCCTTCAGGAGCTCTTTTAGGGCAGGCCTGGTGGTGACAGAATCACTCAGCATTTGCTTGTCTGTAAAGTATTTTATTTCTCCTTCACTTATGAAGCTTAGTTTGGCTGGATATGAAATTCTGGGTTGAAAATTCTTTTCTTTGAGAATGTTGAATATCGGCCCCCACTCTCTTCTGGCTTGTAGAGTTTCTGCTGAGAGATCAGCTGTTAGTCTGATGGGCTTCCCTTTGTGGGTAACCCGACCTTTCTCTCTGGCTGCCCTTAACATTTTTTCCTTCATTTCAACTTTGGTGAATCTGACAATTATGTGCCTTGGAGTTGCTCTTCTCGAGGAGTATCTTTGTGGTGTTCTCTGTATTTCCTGAATCTGAATGCTGGCCTGCCTTGCTAGATTGGGGAAGTTCTCCTGGATAATATCTTGCAGAGTGTTTTCCAACTTGGTTCCATTCACTGTCTCAGCCCAAAATCTCCTTAAGCTGATTAGCAACTTCAGCAAAGTCTCAGGATACAAAATCAATGTACAAAAATCACAAGCATTCTTGTACACCAATCACAGACAGAGAGCCAAATCATGAGTGAACTCCCATTCACAATTGCTTCAAAGAGAATAAAATACCTAGGAATCCAACTTACAAGGCATGTGAAGGACCTCTTCAAGGAGAACTACAAACCACTGCTCAATGAAATCAAAGAGGATACAAACAAATGGAAGAACATTCCATGCTCATGGGTTGGAAGAATCAATATCGTGAAAATGGCCATACTGCCCAA